>NC_143415.1:17005909-17308939 GCF_059467195.1 Physcomitrium patens | reverse complement strand
TCTAACTTACAGATTGCAAGAAAATATTGTAAATCCACACTGATGTATCTTGACTGCCATCTACAAGTCCTTGACTTACCACACCAAAAGTCACCTTATTCCAATTAGTAGATCTCCAAATATTATAGAAACCCTAAACAACACCAATCTGCTAACTTCCGATATCTCTTTACACTAATGGTCAAATATCCTCTATCTGTTCCATCACATTAACACAAACTTTTACATGCACTCGGCATACTCAATCCTCTAGGCACCTCTAAATTTCAACCACACAAGTTTCTCCAATTTCACTAAACACTCAAGAGTACCAGCCTTAACTTTATTGCAAAAAAAAACCCAAATCACTAATACAAACATTGACTTTCAGCAATGATTGTAAAAAGTCCCTCTAAATCCTATGAAAACATAGTCTTATATCTTTCCGAAGGAACTTCAAGCTCGTTCTCCGACCCCCGCAAAATTCCTCCTAAAATCCCCCTTTTATTTCCTTCAATTTAACTCTGTGTGGTCCCATTTTCTCCCGCCTTGGACTCCAAATTGGAACAGCCGATGATGCTTCCCCAAAATTCTTGTCTCTAAGAGGATCTTATCTCGGAAAGGACGTTTCTCTCAGAACAACATAGAGAATGGTGTCGTGTTGTGGTTTGGCTACTATATGAAAATAATGTAATTATGTACTTAATATATCATTTATTAAGTAACATCGTGAGAGCCATATTAATAGATTTTAGTTGGTTGTAGAATATAATTTGATTATTACTTTGAAAAGAGGTTGTTTAAAAAGATTACTATAGAATTTTTATAATTTTAATTTCCTTTTGATAGTGGCTTTTAACATTGGTTTTGGTTGATAGTAACTTCTAAATATTTAGAGTCACCTTTGTTAGACATTGGTGACATTTGAAAACTTATTTTGGTTCTTTTATTTGGTATTTAGAGCATACATTATATAAATCTTATAAGAAAAAGGATTGAAGAAGGATTTTGGTAGCAAAGGGAGGAATTAGGGCACCAATATAGATGAATGGAGATGAAAAATAAAAATCTCCATTCCTATTGGTCAAAAATCATGACCAATGGGCTTTGAGGAGGCTGCCCGAGACCATATTAGAGATTAGGGTTAGTTTCTCGGGCCCATTCGAACATTGAAGGCTAGGGTCAGAAGGTTTAGGTTTTTGGTTAAGGTTTTGGTGCAAGTTTTGTATCATTTGGGGTTTTTATGAAGAAGTTATAGGCGCTCAAAGTTAAGGTGTTAGTTTTGGACCTACTGTCACTCTTTTGGACATAACGCACGCGTATGGATGGCAATTGAGGATCGGCGACCGCAACTAGAGAGAGCACTTTTGCGGCTATACTTTTCACATACTGCTTACTGGATTCTAAGTTGGGATGAAGGAGTTATTGGATTTTGAAGTCAGCACATGCAATCTAAGGGTAGTAAGTAAACCAATTTACTAGTATTTGTCTCTTGAGCTATATCTTGAGCAATTTTGTGAGGTTTTGGCTCAAAATTTCAAGAGATGTATAATTTCATGTAAGTAAACTTTTTGCATAAGTTTTATGACATTTGGAGTTCGGGTTTTTGAGATATAAGGAAAATAGTTTTTTGGGTGCTTGTAAATTAGGGTTTGGAGTGTTTGCTAGGGTTTCTTAGATGCCAAAAGATCGGGAGTGAATTTGCGGTTGGTTTTTTTTGTGGTACAAGTTAAAGGAAATTCTACCTATCTTGTAAATTTGAAACAAATTGAACGGTTAGATCAATAATTATGATTTTCTAAAGTTTGGGGCGAGAAAACTCCTTCGCGGGAAAAATATGTTTTGAAGGGATTTTGTTATATTTGGAGTTTTATACAAAAATAAAGGAGTTTTGGAAGCCAAGAAAAGAATCATAGAAAGGTTTAAGGTACACTCTCTACAGCTAGATAACTAGTGTATTCCCAAATAACAAATCACGCCATACGACAGTGCGTAATCATCACTGGCTTTGGGATTGGAACATTCATTAGCATAATGATCCACCTGTCTGCAATGGAAACGACAAAGTGGACTTCTTGTACCTCTATCATGCATATTGGGTGTCTCCACTATATACCTACTAGGCTTGTTCTATGTAGGGTTGGAAAATGATCCTGGTTGTCTCGTTGGTATGGAAGGTACTTAGTTCGATGACGCCGATGGAGTGACATTAACCGACCCTGAATATTGGCACTGGAATTGGTCACTGTTTCTAACATAAAATATGACTAAATATTGATAATAACTTTTTTATTTATATTTTTATCATATAGTCGTGTTACAACACGACAACAGAAACAACGAAGTGGTCTTCTTGCACCCCCATCAAGCATATTGGATATCTCCATCGATATATACCTATTAGGCTTGTTCCATATATGATTAGAAAATGATTTTGATTGTCCCGTTGGTATGGAGGGTACTTGGTTCGAGGACACCAGTGGAGCATATTGTTGATGTCACGTACAATGGTATAGCTTCCAATGGAGTGACATTAACTGGCCCCTGAATATTAGCACTGGAATTGGCTACTGTTTCTAACATCCAAGATGAGTAAATATTAATAAAATATTTTTTATTTATATTTTCACCATATAGTCGTATTACAACACGACAACGTATTGATACATTTTCATCAATAAGAGATTTGTAAGGAGTGAGGCTGATTATTCACTATATGTGATATAATCTAAAGAATTTTTTTTTATTGTAATCTTCTATATTGATGATTTGATCATCTTGGCTAACAATATGAAAAAGATGGATTGGATGATGGCTATTTTAAAAAAAGAATATGAGATGAGTGATTTGGAAGAGTTACAATATTACTTAGAAGTAGAGTTTGTAAGAGATTGTAACAACAAGACCATTATAATGAGCGAAACCAAGTACATTGAAGAAGTATTGAAATGATTCAACATAGAAGAGTGCAAGCCCATTGGAATACCTTTGGAAGCCAACTTAAAGTTGATGAAGTTAATAGATGAAGAGTATCCACAAGTTGAAGGTGAAATACAAAGTATTCTATACAAAGCAGCAATAGGCTCACTTATATATGTAATGGTGGCCATAAGAGTAAAACTTGCATTTTGTGTGAATATTGTGAGCCAATACATATCTAAGAGAAGATCTTTGTATTGGACAATGGTAAAAAAGATATTGAAGTACTTGAAAGATACAAAGAACTTCAAATTGTACCTTGGAAGTAATAACATTAATTTGCAAGAATATTGTGATGCAAATTGAATTAGAAATATAAATGATAGAAGATCCACAATGGAATATGTCTTCTTTATTGAAGTACGAGTCATTTCATGGAATTGTAAGAAATAACCTACCATTGCAAGATCAACCATGGAGACTGAGCAAATCGCAACAAGTCATTGTGCAATGGAAGCATGTTGAATAAAACAACTCTTAAAAGATATTGAAAAAGTGTGATTGGAAGCAACTCCAATGATGTGTGACAACCAAGGATATCTTGTATTTGCTAAGAATCTAAAGTACCATTCAAGAACCAAGCATATTAATATTCAGTATCATTTCATATAAGAGAAAATTAAAGATGGAATAATAAGTATGAAGTATTGTGTTACAAAAGACATACTTATTGATGTCCTTATAAAAGTATTGATAAAAGATAGACACCACGAGTTGATAGAGGTATTAAGCTTGAAATACTTTTGACAATTAGCAAAGTAGGAGTATTGAAGATCAGCAAGATTTTGTATAGTTGCCACCACATAGATTTAAACCATAATAAGTTACTAATAGTCAAAAGATAATAAAGGATTAAAAGATGTTACTATAGTGGTAGCTATAATTTTTAGGTAGTAGTTAGGTTAAGAGAAATTTAGGATTTAGATGGATGAAAGAAAGAAGGTTGAAAATGATTAAGTTCATCTACAATTGATATAAACTCTAGCAATAAGTAAAGAGTATTGGAAGTAAGAGTCATCTTACTTCATACTTCACTTTGTAAGCAACCTTGCTAATGCTAAGTATTGTGACTTCTAACTTCTCTTTCTTCAATAAAACAAGTACAATCAAGCAATTATATACTATAAAACTAGTTTTAATTTATTTATTGAATTTTCATTCAATAAAAAATAAAAAATATATTTTTAGAATTTTTATTTTTTTATTTTTTTAATAATTTAAGAAATATATAAATCCAAATTATTATAAATAAGTTATGAAGGTTTTAAAAATAATAAGTAAATAAATAAAAATTTAAGTAAATAATTTTACCTCAAAGATGACTTGCTTAAGAGATCAAGAGTTTGAACCTCACCAAGGTTCATAAGTAGTGTATAGGAGTTTCTAAGAGAGGCTTTAAGGCCTTAGTCTTATCTTCCTAACTACCTTCAAGGTACTACAACCTATGTAGGACTTCTGCATCTCTCTTCTTACAAGGACTACATTAGTTGCTAGTCCTCCTATTTTCTACTAGTAAAATCTAAAATTTTATATTTTTAACTTCACCATGGAGTTTAAAAACATCTATTTAGCCTAGGAATCTTTGGAAGCCTTCAAATCTTACTCCATTTCTTTATAATGGCTCCCAAAGTGATAAAACTTATTTTTATCAAAGTCTTAGAAATTTTTCTAAAATTCCCAAAAAATTCTAAATAAATTCTAAAGATTCCTATAATGGTTTTATAATACTGATTTCAATTGAAGGCTATAATTTCCTACCTTGATAATTTATATGGTAATAAAATTAATTTAAATCTATTATAAATTTTACTTTTTATATAACTAACTAAAAATATATGAGGTTCTTTCTCATGCTTCTTTTAACTACTAATTAACATTTATAGTTTTTTTTATAAATAATATGTATAAATAGAATGCCAATATAAATATTCATCTTAATAAATATTCTTCAATACTCAATAATAAGTAAAAAAAATACTAAATCAACTAAGATAATTGCCTCTAAGACTTATTAAGACTCCAATTCTACAAGTAACACTCTAATTTTCTATTTGTCTAAAGATTTCTATACTATACACAATATATTGTGGTTCTAAGTACTTTAAATGTATCTTTTTATCCTAAAACAACTACTTAGATAATATGATGATTCATAATATATCACTTAATATTACTCAAAAAATATATATAATTACACAATAAAAAGCACAATTGCCAAACAAAAACAATGTGTCAAAAAATAAGTTTTTTCAACTATAATAGAGATTGTTGTCATGATGCACTTAATTTAAGTGCATCAAAGATATTTAGAGGGTAATTTATTTTACTAATATAGAAGAGGAGGAAGAATATAATACAAATACTTTCATAAATTTGAATAGAATTTAGAATATGAAATTTTTCTCTTGAATGGATTATTTGAACTTGAGGGTACTGTCTTTTTGGATAAATACTTGGCTCTATAGTGATTCAAAGGGAATATTGGAAGAGGATTAGAAATAGGGATTTTTGGCATTAAGGATTTTATTTATTTATTTATTTATTCATTTTGAGCTAGGATTGAGAGAAGGAAAAAGAGAGGATTGCTGGAAATTCTAGGGGGAGAATTCAAGCTTAGTTTGGAAATTTGTGGCCACTTATGAACTTTTATTTTTTGATTTTGAAATCTTGAAAGAAGTTAGATTATATTATTAGCTTTCTAATAAGTTATAGCATGCAAGAAATAAAGCTATGAAGAGAGAGAATCATGTGAATTTGTGGAAGGGGGGTTGCTGGAGTTTTCAAACAGTGAGATTCAATACTAATTAGGAATTTCTAAGCCATTTCTCGTATTTTCTTCTTCTTATTCTGAAAATTTAATGGAAGTTAGATTGTGTTTTTAACTTTCTAATAAGCTATAGCACGTAAAAAATGGAGCTATGAAGAGAGAGAACCATATGAATTTCTAAAAAAAGAAGTCACTAGAGTTTTCAAGTAGCAATATTCAAGGCTGATTAGAGATTTTTATGCCATTTTTTATTTTATTTCTTTTTTTTTGAAATTTTAAGAAAAGTTGGATCTTATTGTTTTCTTTTCAATAAGTTATATTTTACAAGAAATAGGACTATAAAAAAGGAGATCTAAGTAGATTTGTGAAAATAGGGTTGTTAGAGTTATTAGAGTAGCAAGATTCAAGATTGGTTCAAGGTTTCCTATTCTATTTTCTAAATTTTTATCTTTTTTTTTAAAAAAAATTAAAAAAAGTGGGATCTTATTGTTAGCTTTTCAATAAGCTATTTTATTCATGAAAAAAAACTATGATGAGGGAGATTCACATGAATTTATTGAAAGAGGTTGGTTAAGTTTTCAGACAGTGAAATTTAAGATTGATTTGGAACTTTCTATGCTATTTATTGGATTTTTTTTTATTCTAAAAATTTGAAAGAAGCTAAAGCTCATTATTAGCTTTCCAATAAGTCTTAGCATATGAGAAGAAGAGCTATGATGAGAGAGATCTAAGCTAATTTATAGACAAGGATTTTAAAGCAGCAACTTTAACAAAGAGCCAATTTTTTTTTTCTTTGATTTGGCTCTCATTTTCTCAAGTTTTTAATCATAGACTTTAAAAATTTGAAGTTGTAGCTTGAGTTAAGCTCAGCAAGCTAAACTTTTCTTAGATTGAATTAATAATAAGTAAATTATAGGTATTTTAATGAGATGAGGTTTAGATTTAAGATTTGAATTAAGGATTGAATGCATCTTGGTATAAGAAAGAAATTAGTCTAAATTTTGTATTTAGCCTTTGATTATCTTTTTCATATTTGACTTTATTTGGAAAAAATTGTACTTTTTATAATCCACTTGCAATCAAGGACCTTGAGTTCTTTTGAGGAGGCCTATTCTCTTCACACCATGCAGTTGGAATCATGTACACATCTAGTAAAAGTCATATTCTTTCCTCAAATTTTTTACCTTGTTTTACAATAGATATGTATTTAGGACCTAAAAATCATAAAGTCTCTACCTTATTAGATTCAAAAGCCTCAACTTATTTTATAAACAAAGACTTTGTCAAAGAATAAGAAATATTTTTAGTCAAGAAAATTAAATCTATATATATAGAAGTCATGGATAGTCGTTTGTTGTCTTTTGAAGATGTCATTGATGAGATTGTTCTTTTAGAAGTAGCAATTAAAGGTTTTAATAGCATAGTAATATTTAATATGATAAGATCTTCTTTTAATTCAGATATTTTAGAATTACCATGGTTAAAAAAGTATAATCTTCAAATTGATTTGATTTCTCATAACCTTAATTTTTTTTATAGTTTAATCCAAAATTTTATTAGTTAAATAGAAATATATAAATCTAATACATCCAAATACCTATTAATAGATACAAGAGCTTTCATGCATACAACAAACAAAAATCATCTTTTACAACATACGCCACATCTATTTCTGATAGTAGAAAGATGTCAGGTCATATTTCTAGCTAGTATCAAGATATTGAATATTTTTTTAATTAAAAAAAAAATATAGAGATTCTTCTACAATTTTGATACTATGATTATTTAATTGATTTTTAAGAAGAAGCTCAACTGCCATTCAGACCAACCTACAGCTTACTGCAAAAAAAATTAGCTATACTAAAGAAATATATTAATGAAAATTTGATCTCTATGTCGGGGTAGAGAGAATTTGCTTCAAAAAAACATTGGACTCTTGGCTATCACTAATTGCTCAATCAAGCTTCAAAACAAGGGAAGCCCTAAGTTTATATATAAAATTTTCTTTTTTGGAGCAATTACACCAAATACATAAGCCTCAAGTAACCAAAAATATCCAAAATATAATAAAATTCTCTAAAACCTTGTATACCCTTATGTCAAAAAAATTTTGAATTGTAATACCTCATATCTCCTGATCCGATTGTCTAAACTTACTCAAATTTTATATGAAGTACTGATATATTTTTATCAACTCTCACAACAAATTTCAATTACAAATTCATTTTGAATCCTAAGATATCACCAAAATTCTAATAATAGCTTTAAATCCTAATTTTTATACACCTAAGTGAAAATTTCTTCATATCTTATAAATTAAGCATTTAAATGCCACAAAATTTATTATGTATAGCTTTTTAATATAATCATCTACCTTCTTTACAAGATTTGAGCCAAAATTCGTCTAAAAACTCAAGATATGGCTCCAACCATTACTATGAACAAAATCACTTACTTACTATCTTTGATATGGATGTGCTAACTTCAACCCTCTATAACTTCTTCATCTGAACTTCAAATTCATTAAAAAATATATAAAAAGTGTGGTCAAAGGAGTTCTCTCTCCAATCCTAGTTACCAATCCTTTGTTGCTCTCTATAAATGTATGTTATGTCCCAAAGAGTGATAGTGGGTATGAAATTGACATCTTAACTTTGAGTGCCAATAACTCCTTCAAAAAAATCCAAATCACACAAAATTTGCATCCAATCCGTATCCAAAAATCTAAACTTGATGATTCTAGCCTTTAAAGCTCGAAAGCCTCTAAAAAAAAAAGAACCCTAATACTTAATAAGGCCTCAGCTAGCCTCCTTGAAGCCCATTGGGCATGGCCTTTGTCCAATAGGAATGAAGATCTCCATTCTTTGCCTTCATCCAACCATGCCTTGCTTTCATCCCTCCCAATAAGCCTCCTATTAGTCAAGATTTTTTTCTTTAGGCTCTAATCTCCTCTCAAGGCTTCATACTAAATATTTAGGCCCTATAATTTTTTTGAAATATTATAATCAAAAAAGATAAAATTTAAAATAAATTTTCTTAAATTTACTCTCTTTAAATTAATTTATTGACCATTCTAACATACATCTAGATTTATTAACATATAATATAATTTAACTAATTTTTACATATTGTAAGTTTTTACAATATGATAACGGATGTACATAGACTCTATAGAACTTAACAAGACCATAATTAGGAATAAGTGTCCTTTATCCTTAATTTCAAGTCTTCTTAATTAACTAAATCAAACAAAGATCTACATAAAAATAGATCTATAAGGAGCATATAACTTAGTTTGCATCAAAAGAAGAAATGAATGAAATACTATTTTTTAAACTAGATAAGGATATTTCAAATATAATGCCATGCCTTTTGGACTCATAAATGCACTAGTTCCTTTTAAATATTTTATGAATGACACTTATTAAAAGTTTCTTGATGATTTTATTATTTGTCATGTATTACAAAAACTAAGATATACAAGATTATATGCTAAGATAAAAAAGTGTATTTTCTACACTATTCAAGTTGATTTCTTAATGTATATCATTTTCAATGAAGGCTTATAATGAATCTTAAGAAGGTCTAGACTTTTATTGATTAGAAGATTTTATATAATAGTAAAAAATATACAATATTATTTTAAATTTCTTAATTACTATCAAATCTTTACTAAGAACTTTTTTTAAGTTGCAACAATATTTACACGTTTGACTTATAAAGATAAACTTAAATGGAATAAAGAAGCTGAAGCATTTTTTAATGCTTTGAAGAAGGAATTTATATTTGTACTAATCTTATATAATGTCTACTTTTTTGAGGAATTTTTTGTGAAAAAAAATGCATCAAACTTTGCCTTGGATGCAAAATTGTCATAAATAGGAGCAAATGAAAAACTCTATTCCATAGCTTTTTATTTCAAGAAATTTTCAGTAATAAAAATCACCTATAAAATCCACAATAAAGAACTTCTTGTAATTATAGATTCTTTTTAAGAATGATATCACTATTTAGAAGGTACTTCTAGTCCAATCATTATGTATATGGATCATAAGAATTTTGAATATTTCATGTCAATACAAGTATTGAATAGTTGTTAAGCTTCTTAGACCATATTTTTATGAAGATTTGATTTCGAATTCACATTTTGATTTAAAAAATAATAAGATTTATCAAACGTACTTTCTAAATATTCTTAGCTTATACCAAAAGAAAGAGATATAACTTTTGATTAATAAAAAATAATTATCTTCATATCCAAGAAATTTCATCTTTTAATAGTAAAATCAATATTGACTATTGATTCAACTTTTGTTAAGCAAATTCAATCAAATATGTCTTTTGATTCACTTGTTTATAATATCAAGAATTCTTCTTTAAAGTCTTATTATACTAATAAGTTTAAGTTCAAAAATAACCTACTCTATTTCAAATATCACTTATATGTTTTAAAAGAAGTATATTTATGTATTTTTTGTACTTATCACAATTTTTCAGCAACATAACATTTTATATACAACAAGTCTTTAGAGTTAATATGTAAAGATATTTGGTGGCTACTGATATGAAAGGCTGTAAAAGACTTTGTAAAATCATGTAATATCTATTCACAATCAAAAACTCTTCATCATCAATCATATAGACTTTTCTAACCATTGCTTATATTAAAACAACTACGATCTTGTGTTTTTATGGATTTTATTACAAATCTCCTAAGTTCAAATTTATATGACTTTATATTTGTAATTATAGATTATTTTATAAAAATAGTATATTTTATACTATGTACAAAATTTATTTCAAGTGAAGAAATAATTAATCTTTTTTTTAACAATATCTATTGCTATCATGGATTTTTAAAAGATATTATATGAGATAGAAGAATACAATTTATATCAAGATTTTAAAAAATATTTTTTTAAGATATTAAAGGTAGATATAAAATTTTCTTTGGTCTTTCATCTTTAAATTAATAGATAAATAGAAAAGATAAATTAAGTTCTAAAATAGTATTTGAGATATATCATCAATTTTCATCAAGATAATTGTATATATTTTTTTTTCATTAGCAAATTTTGCATACAATAATTTGGTACATTCTTCTACTCAATAATTTTTTTTTTTTGCCAATTATGGTTATTATTTGCAACTAGATACCTCTAACTTTTAAAAAGTTGATAAACTTGTGGCTGAAGATTTGGAAAATTATTTGTTAGAGCTCTATGTAATCATAAAGGCATAATTAAAATAAGCTCAAGAGTGACAAAAGATCAAAGCAAATGCTTATTGTAAGGAACAACTACAATTTAACATGGGTAACAAGGTATGATTACTTTGTTGCAATATCAAGGCTATTTTTTTTATAACAAATTGGATTATTATAAGCTTCAATCTTTTTTATTTGTAAACAAATCAATCCAGTTGCTTATTGATTACATCTATCAAAATCAATGAAGATCTATCATGTATTTTGCATGTATTTTTTTAAGCCATATAAGATAGTAAATATTCTAGAAAGAAGATAAATGCCATTTTTTTTTTATAGAAGTAGATAATTATCTAAAGTTTAAGGTAGAAGAAATCTTAAATTCAAAGTGATTTTGTATGGTAACAAAAGTATATGGTGAAAAATAAAAACATAGATGTTATTATACAAGAGTATAATAAGAAGATATCATAGAAAAACAAAGATAAATGATAAGAAGATAATAAAAAGTTTGATTCCAATGCTGCCTTTTAGAAAAAGAACTTCTATTTGTTTTGTAGGAGTTTAAATACCTCAAATCAAATTAAATTAGATAAGTAATTAATATGGATATGTTTAAAAAGAAGTTATTAATAGGCTCAAGAAAAAATTACCTCAAATTATCAAGTATTGATATTTAAAAAAGACCGATTGTCAATTAAGGTTGAAATCAAATCTTGAGATACAAAACCACTTACCTACGGCAACTTTGGGATTCTTTAGTTAATCAAAGAAAGGGATTTGAAAATAGATTTGTAAAAAAAAAATTGAGCATTTATTTCATATTAATTGAGTTAATATTCAGTTTGAAAAAGATTTTTAAAGTTAGTAATGTTCTTGATTGGATTAGATTTTTAAAAATAAAATCATATTTAAAAAATTAAAGGTTTCTCATGTTTTGTAGTGTAAGTATGGATGAATTTTGAATAGTATGTTGGTGTTTTAGTTTTTAGTATGTGTGCAAATTTAACGATCAATCAAATAGTTAAATTAAAATGTATAAATATTTTTCTAGGTTGAGTTCTTAGATATTGGAATTTGAAGGTTATTGAGTATTTTTAAGATTTTTAACAATTTGATGACTGAATTATAGTGATTTTTTTGTATTAATTAAGATTTAGAATTTTTTTAGGATTTAAATTAAGATTTAATTTTTTTATGAATTTTTTGTATTTTTAGTTAGAATTTGATATAAGATTTAAATAAGAATTAATAAGATTTTAATTAGGATTAAATTAAGATTTAATTTGAATTTATTCAAGATATATTTTGGATTTTATTTTAATACTTTGTTTAAATTTCTTTAAGTTTTTTTCATGTTTCTTTTGTAATTCTTTTGAGGTTTCTTTGGATTTGATTAAAGCTTAATTATTATTTTTAAGGTTTAATTTAATTTATTTAAGATTCTATTAGAATTAAAATATTTTTGTTGTAATACTCCTTCTATCTTCCATAACCAAGTGATTGGTGCATTCTCAAGCAAGGCTTTATGTAAAATGACAATGGCACAAGAATAGGTTGAAATATCTTATTCATTGGTGCTAATACAATATTAATGGATGCTATTGAGGTAGAGAGAATTTGCTTCAAAAAAGTAGTAGGCTTCTAATTGTTATTAATTACTCAATTAAATCTCAAGATAAGAAAGTACCAAGTTTATATATAAAATTGTCTCTTTATGAGCAATTACATTAATACATAAGCCCTAAGTACTAAAGAACATCCAAAATGTGATAAAAATATTTTATAACCTTATATATCTTTAAAAGAAATTTTTTCTAAGCTTCAATAATTCATATCTTATAATTGGACCATCTAAATAGACTCAAATTTTATATGAAGTATTAATATAATTTTAAAAAATGATAAAATAAATTTCAATTATAAATTTCTTATAAATCTTAAAATATTTTTAAAATCCTAATAGTAACTTTAAATCCTTGTTTACATACACCTATATGCAACTTTCTTTATATCTCACAAATTGATTATTTAAATATTAAAAAAATTGGTTTATATCTTTTTAACCTAATAAATCACACTTTTAAAAAAAATCAGCCAAAAAATTATTTAAAAATTCATAATATGGCTCAAATAATTGCTATCAACAAAATGGTTTATTTATTGCATTTGAATTACTTGTACTATCTTCAAATTCTTATAGCTTCTTCATATAAATTCTAAATTTAATAATTTTTTTGTAAAAAAAATAGATCTTAAATCATCCTTGTAGCCGTACCTCTTAATTTCCAAAAGTTGCTCTAAAATTCCTTATATTTTCAAAAGAGCAATAATATGTCTTAAAAGACCCCTTAACTTCAAATGGCTATAATTTTTTTATGCTAATTCTAAATCCTCTAAATTTTATACACAAATTGTAGTCCAAATCTTGAAACTTACAATCCTTACTTTTGATTTTCAAATGTTCTTTTTGAAGTCATTAAAACAGTTCTTATAGACACAAGTAGCCTATTGAAAGCCTATTGGTTATGACGTTTGACCAATAGAGATGAAGACCTTCACTCTTTTCCTTCATTTGTCTATTCCTTGCTTTCATCCTTTCAAATAAGCTCTTTAGTAGTTTAAATCTTCAACTTTGAGCTCCAATCTTCTCTTAAAATTTTTTATTATATATTTAAATCTTACATAATTTAAAGACTATAATCAAAATAGATAAACATCAAAATAAATTTTCTTACATCAACTCTCTTAAAATTAACCTATTAACCATTCTAATATACACCAAGAATTATAAACATATTATATATTTTAATTAATTTTTACATATTATAAAAAATTATAGTACAACATATATAAAAGCCAATAAAGAATTTTACAAATATAATAGAAAAGATTAAAACTTTTCATTGACAACATCCATCAAAATCAAGAAAAAGAATCAAACTATTCTCTACTATAAAAGAAAAGATGTTTAGTAAAGATTGCATCCTATCTTCTATCATTCATAGAAATTTATTTTGTATTTTAACAATACCAGCAAGATAGAGAATCCACAATTAGTTAATTCAACTCAAGAGCCATTCTTTGTTGACTTATTGGATGAGACTTGTAATTGTCACTACCTTGAAGATAATAAAATTAAAATAAAGGTCCTTAAAAATGACATATTCTTTCTCAAATAGATGGCAAGATACAATGCATTTAGTATCACAACCTTAAAAGAGGCTCCTAATGTTTGTTGATTTTATTAAAAGTACTAATAATTCTTGATGGAGTAACTAAAATTTTGTTTGAAAGAAGTTATGAAGGCCTCAACAATGATCAAATAATAGGGTGGCCTTCTCATCTTCAAATAAGACATTATCAATAGATAAAAAGAACTATTAACTATCTTCAAAAGAAAGAACAATCAGAGTATGTTTCAAAGATATGAATCTCAAAAAATACACTCTTATGTTACTTGAAAAGACTAAGAAATCACTCAAAGATAGTAATATATTAAATTAGAATAGCTATTAACAAAGAAAAGAAGACAAAAAGTCTTGAAATAAGAATAAGGATTAAAAAGCATTAATAAAAACTTTACTCTTGCTTCCATATATATTATCTAACTTGGAACTACATAGTAGTATTTTATACAACCTTCAATACATGTTGACTTTGCAAGACATATCTTAACTTATAAGGTACATTTTCTATAGGTATACTACACAATTAGCTTATTCCATAAGCTACCAATATATGTGACATGTGATTAATTTGTCAACAAAGTTTTTAACATATCAATAAACAAAAAATACATTGCCGTATTATGTATTGTCTTGTTTAAAAATGCACTAGGCATTTGGCTATAGAAGGTGGGATTTTATTTTATAAGTATCCAAGAATCTTAATATATTTCATCCTTATAAGAAGAATGCAATTTGAATTTTAATTCAAAAGTGCTTAAATCCAATACAAAGTACTCAAACACATTCTTTTTAGTAATTTTAACTATACATAAATTCCAATTGCCTTATTACTTTCATAATTAGGTAATTTTGAATTTTCTTTGCAAGTCTTAATCTTAATTTGTAAGCTTTAGTAAGCTATAGCTCTTAATTTAATTGTCGGCTTAAAGCAAAATTTTGCACACAAATTCTAATATAAATTTTTTATATGCTTAAAAGCATTTATACCAATCCAACCTATAGATTGTGAGAAAACACCTGAAAACCACACTAATGTTACTTATCTGCCAACTTAAAAGTTAATGCAAATGTTTAAGCAATGATTTCTCCTTCTTCAATTGTTAACTTCAAATCAAAATTGGTATATAGTTTGATCTTCAAGTCTTCTAATACCACGCCAAATTTCACTTTGATTCGGCTGGTAGAACTTTAGATATCATAGAATTCCTACCAAATCCTAAATTATCTTTTGATACCTTCTCGTACTAAAATCTAAATATCTCTCAACTGCACTATTGAATTATTATAAAATTTTACATATACTTAACACATCCAATTAACTAAGTACTTTCAAATTTTGAGTTATAGATGTATCACCAATTTTACAAACTAGCCGAGAGTGCTAGCCCTAATTGTATTGTATAAATCTCAAGTCACTAATATAAATCCTAAATTTGAACAAAAAAAATAAAACCAAATCAAATCCTAAAAAAACAAGCCTTATGTCTTTAGAATAAGCTTGAAGCTAGCTCTCCAACTCTAATTGCTGATCTTCAAATACTCTCCTATTATACCCTAAGAAATCATTTTAGTAGTTAGAGTCTGTTTTTGACCCTGTCTCACAAACGATCGACCCCTGGATATCAATCTAACCTATCCTAAGGATTTTTTAGCCCAATTCTATCTTCAACTTAATCTTAGCATCAATCATGCTAATTATTTATTTCTTCTAACTTGATTTTATTAATTTATGGTCTTTCGTAGGCAATAAAAGAGTTTCTATAGCCAAGAAGGTAAAATAACTAACCAATTTTTAACCTACTAACTATTAAGATAAGAAAATAAACCAAGAGGCTTTTATAAAAGCCATGTTTAAATACCTTGAATTATTATTGAACCAAGATAATTAGATATTAATTAAAATTTTATTTTTTATTATATTTTAATCATATAGTTTTTTACAATATGAAAATATATAAAGTCCAAACCACGTCTATGAAGCTTTTAAGAAGCTATTTTAGAAGATATTATGAAATTAATATATTTTATCTATTTTTATTTAATTATATAAATAATTATTGAAATAAATATGTCTATCCGTGATTATATGTAAAAAATATAATTCATCATATCTTGGACTTTATGAACATGTGATCACTACTTCTCATAGAACTTATCTCTAGAAGACAAAATAATGTCATAGTCATATTTATTCTAATAATTATCTATGTAACATGAATATGTAGAAATAAATAAAAATATATTATTTTGATAATATTTTATAAAGAAGCTTCTTAGGAGCTTTACAGATACCAATTCACTTTTATACATGTCTATAGGTGATTAATAGGTTAAAAATTTGGTCAATAAAATAGCCACATATCACACATGTTAGTAGCCTATGGATCAAGCTAATTATGTGACACACATATAAGAAACTTGTATTATAAGTTAGACACATGCCTTACAAATTGGACATATTTTGAAGGTCTTATAGAATGTTGTTACATAGCTCTTATATAGATAGTATATATAAAGGCAAGAATGAAGTCTTCTTCACTCTTTTCAATTCCTTTCTTACTTTTAGTCTAGTTTCAAGAGTCTCTAGTTTTTTAGCCTTTAGAAATAGCCATTCTATTTTCTTATTAAATATATTTATTTTCATATTTCTAGTATGTCATCTCTCTTTGATTCAATTTGCACTTGTTTACATATCTTCATTGAATTCTTGTCCTTGACAACATTCTAACATATTAACAAATAAAAATTTATTGATATACATATGTACTTATTTTAAGTTAATTTTTTTAATTTAAATCTAATCTAATTGTTAGATTATAAATTTTTAATATCCAACTAGATTAAAGTCTAAGAATTTGGATATTAAAGTTTAAAAGAATATTTTTGATCTTTAGTAATATCCTAGTTGAATTGAAACAATTATTTTTAAGCAAGTTGTGAACTTAGTTCTTAACAATTTTTTGAATTTTGTTTAAAAATAATAGATTTTATAAAGATTTATAATTTTTTGAAGATCAATACTAAAATTAGAAATAAATGAGACTGGAACTCAAGCAGTTAAATAATTTTTTTTTTCAATTATTGAGATAGATTATTCTTCAAAATTAAATTCTTGTTTTTAATTACTAAATTTCATTGTATAAAAAATTTTAAGAAAAATCAATGGTATAAATAATAGTTATTATAATTTTAAGATTATCTTAATATTAACAAAGATTGATTAGGTTTTGACTAAGATTTCATTAAAAAATTGTAAGATATTTTTACAATATATCCATGATTTTATTAAAATATATTTATTATATTTTTCAGTTTTATTAAAATTTGGTTATAATTTATTTAATATTTTTAGGAATTTATTTATAGTTTTATTAGAATTATGAAGGCTTATTTATAAATTAATTAAGACATAATTAATATTTGATTAAGATATTTTTAGTATTTACTAATAATTTTTTAATATTAATTTATAATTTTTTAAGGATTTTTCTTTAAAAAATTCAAAAAAATTTATTTAAATTTTTTTTAGAATTTATTTTAAAATATTTTGAAGATTTCTTTATAATTGCTTAACAAAATCATTAGGATATCTTTAAGTATTATTTACGATTTTTTAAGGATTTTTGTAAGATTTTTTAAGATTTAAATAAGACGTGTCAATAACTTTTTAGATTTAATTATGTTTTATTTTAAATTTTATCAAAATTTTAAAATTCTTTGTTTATTACAAATACAATTTATCTTTTACATCCATATTCCTTATACATTTCTATGTTAGTTTTTACAAAACATAACAACGTTGTAACAAAAATTAAGATATTGAAGAATAACTTGTTCTTTTTTAAATAGATGGAGAGATACAATGCATTTGGTATCATGATCTTAGACGTGTCTTTCAATGATTAGTGATATTATTGGAAGTAGAAACCACTCTTAATAGTGTTTTAATTGTTTTCTTTATAAAAAGTTATGAAGGCTTCAACATTAATCAAATAACATAGTCTTTTGACCTTGGCATGAAATACAAGTAATAATTGAGAAGACCTATAAATTACCTTTGAATGAAACAAAGATTAAAACATGTGACAAATACAATTTGCTCCATTATAAACTTCTTTAACATGTAATCACTACTTCTAGTAGAACTTATTTTTAGAATAGGAGATAATCTCATGGACATATATATTATACTAGTATTTACTTAGATAAGAGGAGTTAAGTAGAAGTATGAAAATTTAATAATATCTTGCAAGATGGCTTCTAAGTAGCTTCACAAATGCAAATTTTAATTCTTAAGTATTTGTAGGTGATTTTTATGTTGAAAAGTTAACTATCAAGTTGGTCACTTATACAAATTAGCCATGTGGCAAAGATATTAAAAACGTATGTTATAAGTTACACATATGTCCCGCAAGTTGGATACCTGTTGATTGACATATACAATGTTGCCACATAGATTATTAGTTAGATGGTATATAAAAAGACAAAAGTGAGATCATCCTCACTATTGTTGATTCTTTTCTTCATTCTAATCTAATATCAAGAACTTGTAGCTTTTTTTAATCCTAAAAAATGGCCACTTTTTCTTTACTTTTTCTTTTCATTTTTTATTTTTCTTTTCTTTTTTTAGAAATTACATAATTTCTTATTTTGATTATGTAACTTACTTTGACACACATCTAATGTCATTAATTACATTCTTCAAGTTGTTATTCTTAATAATTCTATCAAATATCTATATTATTTTTTCTAAGTTTTGTCAATTTGCTAATAGTGTCATCAAGTTGTAATTCTTTATAGTTCTAAAATAAAATTAGTTGGCTTGCATATTAAAATAACTAAAATTGGTTTAAAAAAAAACTA
The DNA here is from genome assembly GCF_059467195.1 of Physcomitrium patens. NCBI lineage: Eukaryota > Viridiplantae > Streptophyta > Bryopsida > Funariales > Funariaceae > Physcomitrium > Physcomitrium patens. The sequence goes on along the minus strand of NC_143415.1, from coordinate 17,289,954 downwards.
GAATAAATTATAAAAACCATTATATGCACACATTGTAAAAAAGAATTAAGGCATTGCCATTTTGGTATACAAAACACATAGATTATATAAATGCAATCCTAGATAACAAACGACTACAATTTATTGCATGAGAACATGTAAATTACTAAATTACTAGTTTATATTCTTCTAAAATTGAACACAATAAATATTAGAAAGGCAAGTTATTCTCAAATCATAATCAGAAACCTAGCAAAAACAAATTTTAGATTTCATTGATAGTACCTGTATAATATGGTGTTAAAGAGAACAATAAACTTATCCAAGCAGAAGCGCCATTTGTAAAAGTCATGCGACAGCAGACAGAATCGTGGGTGGCTGCTGCCTGAGAGATTGTGACCACATCGAAAGCGTTGATGGGTTGGACAGTGGCGCCTGAAAAATAAACGATCGGTGGCATCCGGATGCTGCGGGACCTGGGCGCCTCATGAGCAGCGGCACGGCGGCTGAGAGAGCGAACGCTGGTGGGAAGAAACCCATATGGTTTTGGTCGGTCCGTGGCGCGGCGAGGCTAGAATAAGCGGGGGGGGACGCAACGACGGTAGATCCTTCTGGTTTTACAAAATGATGAGAGGAGGAGTCGCGCGTCTGCGCGAGAGGTGCCCGCCCCAAATACCTTGTTACAAAGGGCAACCCCCCCCTGTCTGACCCCCCCATCCCCCGACCCTCGGTGACCGAGGGCGTGTGATGAATCAGGAGTGGAATCGTAGTGTAGGATCTCGCATCTCGAGAGCAAAAACAGCGGAGGCAAGGCCCAGCACGCGCCCACTGCGGAGAGTGTGTTGAGGATCCCTCCGGGCGCGCCAACCGTCACCGTTGGGGCCATGCGTGAGGGTGAGCATTTGGTGGGCTTGGCAGGCGGGTGTGATCATGGAGCTGAAATTCGGCAGGGATCCGCCCAAAGGCGTGCGGAGCGATGGTGCGATGTTCGCCCATGACGGTGGGCGGTTGGCGAGCGGAGTGGATGGATGTTTGTCCGCAGCCCCCTCCGGGGACTCGGGGACTGCGAGTCACGGAGGATGGGCTCGGTTTGGGTGTGGCAGGCACAGGCAATGTGACGGTGAGAGAGGGGGTGACGAGGGAGGTGTTTGGGAGAAGCAAGCAGAAGGAGCAGAAAAAAAGCGTGGGGGATGAGTGAGTGGAGACGCCGGGTATCGATCCCGGTACCTCTCGCATGCAAAGCGAGCGCTCTTCCATTTGAGCTACACCCCCAGATGGCCCGTGGGGCGAGAGAGGCTCGAACTCTCGACCTCAGGATTTCTCGTAGCTATGAGACCTACGCGCTAGCCAACTGCGCCACCGCCCCGATGTTGACACCGCCGCACGCATACCCACACTCATACCCTGCACCCGCTCCCCACCAAACACACCCACCCCCGCTCTTCGCCCCCCTGCCCTCCTCTGCACTTGCTCTTGCACTGCCGCCCTCCACTCTCAGCAACCCTGCGCCACGCGCCGCATCCAGGCCCCCTGGGGGCTCCAAAGCTTTGGAGATTCCTGCCACCGTCATGTCTGGCCTTTGCACCCTCCTACCACCTTTCCCTCCCTCCCCCACGCGTTTCGCCCCTCAGTGCCCTCGACCCTCCCCCACAGCTCTCCGGTCCATCCTGTCCGCCCACCTCGCCCCCACTTCTCTCTTCTCACGTAACCATCGGCTCCGGAATCTCAGCTTGAGCTGGGCCTAACAGTTGACCATGCTCACAAACATCATGGATTCTGCATCCGCTGAAGCCCAGACATGTTTGCCAAGACTGCAAGATGTGTTCCAACACATTTTGGCTTGAATAAAACGGCCTTTTTTCCCAAAGTCAAAACAAAGAGAAAGCGGAGATCTTTGAAGAATCCGTCGAAGTTTACATTTATCCAACGAAAATGTTCCTCTATACAACCTCAGGCATTGCCTTCCAACCACAACGCTGATGTGGCAAAAAATTACCAATTCCAATATATTATTTTACTCCTAAACAAATCCATTACTGCTATCAATCATGGGTATATTTATTACAATGTTATTTGTTTTTTTGGATTCAAGTTCAACATTATTTTTACTTTTCTGGTGTAGTTGGCACTCTTTGGAAAAAGATGAACAACAATACAAATTTATTGTGAATTTATTCCACAAGACACTTCCTACACCAACAACTTACACATGAAAGCGCAACACCACCAAATCTATAGGGATTTTCCAACCATTGATTCCATTATAATTCAAAGTTCAACAATCTAAAATCATGAAAGAATCAAAAGTTGGTCAATCTTAATTATCCCTTTTGATCTCCAAATCTCTTGTATGAGTTACATAGGGCCTTGAGAAAGTATAACTTTGAGTAACCAAAGAATATGGAAATTGAGAACAATAAGACTATGGACCATAATATATATATATATATATATACATATATTTACTCAATATTAGTCTTAATCTTCATATGCATCTCTTTTTATCTTTTTAAATTTGAAAAGATATTATTTGTTTCTTATTTTTAGAAGATGTTGATATGTATTGTCCCTTGCAATGTAATTTGTTACTTCATTTGTAATCTTATATATATATATATATATATATATATAATGATTTGATTAGGATTCAAGAAAAATATATAAGATAAAACTTTGTATTATACACCTTCAATTTTTAATAACAAAGATAAAATAATCTTACAAGATATAAGAGATTCAAAAGACTATAATAAATAAATAAATAAATTAATTAATGATAAGAATTTAATTATGTAATTTATAACTAAAATATGGTATTTTATTATTTTAAATTATACATTAATTGGCAACAATGCTAAAACTTTAAGACAATTTTTGTAGCTAAAGTTTGGATTTTATATTCTTAAAGCTAATTAGAAACTTATCAAAAAATTTATAGTATAAGAACAAGAAAAATAGGTATCTTTATTTTTCTATGTAAAAAAATATTAAGTCTTGAATATAGGTACTATTAATAATAATTAGATACTACAAAGTTTTTATCATTATTATTTTTAATAAAAGTGAAGGATGTCATAGGATACATTCTCTAAAAAAGTTAGAGTTTTCATTCTTGCAATGTATTAATTATATATACCAACTAAGTCAATATGAGCTAAAATAAACTCTACTAGTTAGAAGTTTTTTCTATTTCACAATTAATAAATTAAATTTTTGAATTTTTAGGGATTATAGCTATTAATTAAATCCTAATCAAATCATTCTTTCTTCTTCTTAATTCACTGAAGAATTCAATCAAAATTCCACCACCAATTCACAATTATATTAACAAGTCACTCCAAAGATTTATACATTGAAAAATCTATTTATTTAATTAATATTTATTTTATTTTTTCATATTATCTTTTATTTATATTATATTTCATCTTAAATATTCATCTATCAACAAAACTTCATCTAAAAATTGTGAACTTAGTATTAACAACCACTACAAAGAATGAAGGATACTCAACCACCTAATGATTCAACCTAAGATCTTTTTAATTTGTACAAAGAAGAATAATAGGACAAAAAATAGTAGAAAATTATTGATTGTTGCTTGGCAACAACCACATAATCTAGACAAGAATCATAATAAGAGTAGAAAATAAAAAAAATAAAAAAAGGAAAAAAAAACAGCCATAATACAATCTAATGTATGAGTATCTTAAGTTGCTTTCATTGTATTATCATGTCCTTTACAACACATGCACTTGCAAATCTCAAAAGAATGATGATATGACCAATACATCAACAATTATAATGCTAGAGGGCTTGCTGGAAATAATTTGATGCAAAATAAGACAATGCCATGAGTTGAGACATATCTCTTGAAAAAGGATTCTTCATTGGCTAGACAAGCTTTTAATCACAGATTTCGATAAAATTGACACCATTACAATCTTGCACCATTGCATTACAACATCAAGCTACTGGAACTATAATTGTACTATTACATGATCAATCCAGCATCTACCACTTTTATAAACCGTGTCACTAAAACCATAGCAGCTGTGCATAACACAACATCTTTCAGCTCTATTCCTTCACAATAGTGTAATTCCAACTGCCCACACTTTCTTCAACAATTCCTTGATGTCTTTGATAATTACAAGATTTAGACTTAAACTAATTACCTTATAATATCACACTCATATGATAGCTAGAACATGATCTACGCTCGACAATTGTTGTTATATTATGTGAAATTTTCTTGAGAATGCATTGGACATTTGGTTGTAGAAGGAAAAATGGAACTTGCAACAAGATGATCCTAACAACTCTAATAGAATCCTAAATAAATTCCAATCAAATTATAATAATATTAATCAATATTTAATTAAATAAAAAAAAATCAAAAACTTACAAAATAAACATGAAGAAATAAAAAAATTGATCTTAATAAAATATTTATACTATAGAAATTTTTTAAAAATATCAAAAAAAGATATTATAATTGAATCTTAATCAAATCCTACTATAACCTTCAACAAATCTTAATAAAATTTTAAATCAATCTTAATTAAATCTTAAATAAAATCTTACTATAACATTCAACAAATCCTAATAAATTTTTAAATCAATCTTAATTAAATCTTAAATAAAATCTTAATAAAATCTTAATAAATACTATCCATATCCTAATTAAATCCTATTAAATCTTAAACAAATCCTAGACAAATTTTAATTAAATCCTACTCAAACTTTAAATCCTTATCAAATCCGAGACTATTATAGAAATATATTTACTTTAATTATTATTTAGATAATATGAATAGGTAGAAATAGATAAAAATAGATTAATTTCATAATATCTTATAGAAAAGCTTTTTAGAAGTTTTTATAGATGTTGTTTAATTTTACATGTGTGTATAAGTAATTATTAGGTTAGAAATTTAGTCAATAAGCTAACTATGTGCCATACTTATTGGTGGCTTGAGAAACAAGATAACTATGTGGCATTTATACAAAAAAATTGCTTTGCAAATTAAGATACATGTTGTACAAAGTCAACACATTTTGGAGGTCCTATAGAATGTCACCATGTAGCTCTTATGTAAATAGTATATATAAAGACAAGACTGAAGCCATTTTCACTCTTGTCAATTCCATTCTTGCTTCTACTCTAGTTTCAAGAAGTCTCTAGTTTTCTTATCTTTTTGTAATAGCCATTTTAGTTTTTTCTTAATATACATACTTTTTATTTTTTATTTTTTTATACTTCTTTGAAAAAGTCTCACTTATTTATTTGATTCATCAAATTCTTGTCTTTGAAAAATTGACAAGAATATACTTACAATATTAGAGCTTTGTCTTTTTTTAATTAAGAGTATATTATTCCTTTTACTTGTTAACTCATAAGTATATTAAAATTTACAATTATCTTCTTCTAAATTGATATTATTTTTAGTATTTTTTATTTAAAGTTCTTTTTTATTTATCTTGAGTGATATTAGATATGACTTTTCCTCTAAAACATTATGGTAGAGCTTTTCAAAATGAAGAGTGTAATGACACAAATGCAAGAACAATTAAAAGAATTAATGCTTGTAATGTATTAGCTCAATTTACCACCACAAGGAGAAATAAGAATAACAAAAAAAAGAAATATAAAAATGATTAGAACTGCTTCAATATCTATACCAAATCATGTTCTTTTTCCTATAGTAGAACACTATTTAAGTCCCAGAAAACTAGGAATTACCTTATTTGAGAAGTTTGATGGTACAAGAATAAAATTTTGAAGATTCATCAATCAAATACAACTAGCAATTGAACTTCAACTCCAAAACTATTGAAACACTACTTTTTGATTTTGTGTTAGCATGGTTTTTATCTTTTTTTAAATGATGTGAGTCAATATTTGATAATTTGAAAGCATTCTTGGTAGAATTTTGATCCATGCATGGAAAACATATTACAATTTTTATTGCAAGAAATAAGATCTATATTTTGCGACAAAGAAATAAATCAATATCATTATATGCTTCATAATTTAAAAAACTTGCAATTACTATTAAATAGAATGATGCTACACTTATCAACCAATTTTTTTTATAAATTATAAAATAAAATAAAGAAATTAATGTTTAATTTACTTGATCTTGAAATATTAAATTAAACAATAGATTTTGCTGAGAAACATGACAATCAATTTTTTGAATTTTGATCTAAGAATTGCACAAATAAGCCTTAATATTATTATAAATCAATGGAAATACCAACATCTTTTCAATACATATTTTTAGAAGTAGATATATAAATTGATGTAATATATTTTTAATTTCTTACTAAGCAAAAAAAGACTTATTGTTGTTAAAAAGAATTATATTTATATTATTGAGAATCAAAGCACATTGCTTAATATTATCCAAAAAAGTGATGCAATCATAAAATAAAAAAGTATGATAATTAAAGAATATAGTATATCCAAAAAAACGTTTATGCAACTACAATAAAGTCTGTGCAATTGAAACTTACACAACATCTAATAAAGGTCTTATTCTCTCCTTAAAATCTCCTTCTTGTTTTATAATAGATATTAGTTTAGGACCTAAACATCACAAAGCCTCAACTTTGATCTTACCTTACTAGATTCAAGAGCCTCAATTTGTTTTTTAGATGAAGAGTTTATTAAAAGACATAGCATATTGTTACTAAAGAAAATAAAACATATTCATGTAGAAATCATAGATGGTCATCTATTGTCCTTTGTAGACATTATTCATGAATCCATTGTAGTTTAAATTTATCCAAGGAATACATTTATCCAACGAAAATGTTCCTCTTTATGCTTTTATTTATTTATTAATTTAGAACACTACTCATGATGTTGTAAAGAGTCACCATATGCTTTAAACAGGTGCTTAAATCAACAACAGAATGCTCCTAATATGTTTCAATTAAAGATGTGGTTGAAGAGATACCACTTCTTACTTTAAGTTACAATCACTCCAATACAAAAGAATCAACTATAGTAAGAGAAATTAAAATAAAGTGAAGATATTGTGAAGGTAGAAATGGATTTTCTTTTCAAACATGCCATCTTTAAATGCTATATAAGAAAAAATCCTTGCTAGAACAAATTTGAATAATAATTAGCTTTTTTCAACCATAGAATAAGAGAATTGAGAGTATATGACAATCACCTAAAAAAAATGATACTTCCAAATAAAGACAGACTTGAAGAAAATTTTAAGACAATTACTCATTATATTATTCTTTTACATCACAATAGGTATGTCCATCTTCAAAAAATAGATTCTCAATTTTAATGCAAATGGAATTTATACCTTCTTATCTACTTATCATAGATGAAAAACTTAAATTTTTTTTTGTGTATGGTTGGTTTTTGAAAATATATATCAATAATTAAGTTGTGTGTTTAATATTTCTATTTTTGGAGGACATAATTTAGATGGCTTGATTAGGTATTGGAACATAGGATTTTAAATTCATGTAGATAGAATTCAAAACATTTACTCAATACAATCATAATACATGATGTCTTTATTTATTTTTCTAAAAACAAATTTGTGATCTTTTATATTTTCATACAATAAAAATAAGAATATTTTTTATTTTTTATTTTGTCTTATTAAAAGGCTGTTAAAACTTAAGAAATTTTTGTTCTTAGACCTAGATATATCTAAAACAAGCCATTATTCATCTATTTCAAATAATAACCTAGAATCATTTATTGCGGAGCTATCTTATTTATTCTCTACTATATCTTTTAAAGGATTTGTAGCATCTAATTATTATAAATAGCACCTTCATTCAAGACTTAATATTTTTTACATAGAAAAATTAAGATGCATATTTGGCATATTCTTACACTAAAAATTCTCTTAAAGGTTTCTAATTTGCTTTAAGAGTATAAAATCCAAAATTTTGTTACAAAAATTTTCTTCAACTTGTAGCCTTGTTGCCAATTAATTTGTATTTTAAAGCAATATAATATCATATTTTGGTAACAAATTGTATAATTACATTTTTAGTTTTTATTTAATTATTTACTTATTATAGTCTTTTGAACATCTTATATTTTGTAGGATTGTTTTACCTTCATTATTAAAAATTGAAGGTATGCAATACAAAGTTTGTTATTATACATGTTCTTCTTAAAAAGATTAGTCTTAATCTTGATATGCATCTCTTTCTATCTTCTCAAGTTGGAAAGGATATTATTTTTCTCTTGTTTTTAGAAGATGTTGGTGTATATTGTTCCCTTACAGTGTAATGTGTTACTTCATTTGTATAAGAGTTGCTTGGTTTTCCAAGCCCTCTCTCTCTCCTCTTTTGGGTGAACGGCGGAGCCAAGCTAAAATTTGGTCAAAATCCTAATCTTAATTTTATTTAGATTTTAATTCTCATTGTAAACCTTGTGATTGTGTATTTATATATTTTTCATTGTGAAGGATGGTCAATAAGTTTTAAAATATGTTTCATTGAGGTAGATATCTCCTCGGCCTTTCTAATACCTCAAGGGTTTCAAGGGCCACGGAATTTGTCTTTATTCAGTCACTCAATTTCTATTGTTTCAATGTGAGATTTTGAATAGTTGTAGATTTTTTTGTTAGCTTTCCAACAAAATAAGAGTTGCTTGATTTGAAGTAAGAAGGAATTTTTGGTGAATTTTTGAGTTTGAGGGAGTCGTCTGCCTTTGTAGTTTGAATCAATCGAGTTTGGTAAGGCATTTCTCAATGCCTGGTAATTGGATTTATTTGAAATTTTGAAAAAATCAAGCTTTATAAGCTAAGCTCTAAAAGGCATAAGTTTTGGTGAATTTAAAGACAATCTGAATTTTTAGTGAAATTCTAAGTGATGAGGGTTGGTCACCACGGCAGTTTGGATCACTCAACTTCAAAGGAAGAATTCTCACGATTGAATCATTAGATTGCAACGAAGATTGTTGGATCAAAAGTTCCTTCAAGTCAGCCTTGCAACAAGCTAAGAATAATTCAAATTAAAGCCGATTACAAATTTTGGAAAATTTTGGAGTAGAAGGGAGTCGCTGCCTTCAATCCTTAAGTATTGTCAAGGTACCTTTGATTTCTCCTCTCTCACTTTATTTTTACCATCGTCTTCACAATGACTTATGAGCTCTACATTTCACTTTTTGGCTAATAAATTTTAAGTTTAACTTTCAACCTTTAATATTATCACTTTAAATTTTAATTTTAATTTTTAATTTTTAACTTTTAAACTAAACTTTTAAATTTAATTTTTCACTTAACCTTTAATCTTAACTTTTAATTTGATTTTTTTACTTTATATTTTAATTTTAACTTTTAAATTTAATTTTTTTAAAATTAATTTTTAACTTAGCTTTTAATTCAAACTTAAGTTTTTATTCTTATGGTCAATTAATAGTAATAACTTAGTTAATTATTTTTATTGTGTTTGTAAAATAAATTTTATTTAACATGTTAATTTAATGTTGGTAACCATTGCTTAGAAGGCCTAAAACTAATTGAATTTTTAATATAAAGATTTAAATTAATCTAACAATTACACAATTGGGAGCTCTCCAACTCCACCTCTTGGACTTGTTGTGTCGCATGGGTTTCATCAAGTGGTGAAATTTCGCCTCACAAAGTAGTAATTAATGGTCAAATTAGCTTTTTAATATTTAATATTGTTAATTTTTTTTCTAATCTAGTCATTTTAGATTTATCATAGTTAAAAAATATTATCCTAAAATATATTAGATTTCTTGTAGTCTTAATTTTTTTGAAAGTATAATTAAGAGTATAATTAATCAAGTAGAAAGTCATAAGTCTAATACAATCAAACTTGTATTTGTAGGTGCTAAAGCTTTCTTGCATGGAGTAAAAGAAGGATCACCTTGTGTCATTTATGCCACACCTATTTTTAATAATAGAAATACTTCAAATAGTATTTTTAGCTAATATCAAGATTTTCAAGATATATTTGAAAAAAAGAATGCAAATACTTTTTTGAAATATCATCTATGTGACTCCTCAATTGATATTTAAGAAAAAGTTCAACTGCCATTTGGACCAATCTATAGTTTATTATGAAATAAGTTGGTTGAATTCAAAGAATATATTTAAGAAAATTTGGTGAAGAACTTCAAGTGTTATTCTAAATTTCTAAAAAAAGCTCTAATTTTATTTGTGAAGAAAAAAGATGGATCATTACAGATGTGTGTCAATTATCAAAGATTCAATAAGATCACCATCAAAAACTAGTATCTGCTATCTTTGATATTTAAACTTCTTAATTGATTGAATCAAATTAAGATCTATATTAAAATAGATCTACAAAGGACATACAATCTAGTATACATCATAAAAGGAGATGAATGGAAGACCTTATTTTAGAACCAAGTATAGATATTATAGATGTAATATTATATCTTTTGGACTTACAAATGTATCAGCATCTTTTTAACATCTAATAAATGATATCTTTTAAGAATTTTTAGACAAGTTTATTATTTATTATCCAAAAAATATCTTAATTTATTTTAAAAAATATAATAGAATATAACTTAATATTTTTCATATATTATAAAAGCTAAAAAATATAAAATTCTATTCTTGGATAAAAATAGAAAATAAAATTAAAATAAAAAAATATATTTCATACTATTTAAGTTAACTTCTTAAAATACATCATTTCAAATAATAGACTTTTGATGGATCTTTTGAAAGTTTAAATTATTATAGATTGAAAGATCCAAAAACAATAAGAGAAGTTCAATGCTTTTTGGAATTTGTCAACTACTATCGAATCTTTATAAAAGACTTCTTTCAAGTTTCAACTCTATTTATATGTTTGATTTGTAAAAACAAACTTCAATGGAATCAAGAAGTGACATTTGAAGCTTTGAAGATAGCATTTATTTTTGCACCAATCTTTTATTGCATGAACTTTTCTTAGCCATTTTTTTTGGAATAGAGGCATCAAACTTTGCTTTGAATGATATATTATCACAAATGGAAATAAATGATAAATTTCACTTGATAGATTTTTATTTTAAATTTATTCAATAATTAAGATTAACTATAAGATCCACAATAAAGAATTTCTTACAATCATGGATTTTTTAAAAAAATAGCACCATTATTTAGAAGGTGCTCCTAGTCTAATCATTATATATACAGATTATAAGAACCTTGAGTATTTTATGACAATATGTGTTTTGAATCATTGCTAAGCCTATTGAAGCATGTCCTTGTTAAGATTCGAATTCAAATTCACTTATTAATTAAGAAAATAATAAGTTTTGTCAAACATATTTTCTAAATAATTTCACTTTATATTGAAGGAAGGAAATGTCATTTTTTATTAACCATAGATAATTCTTTTGAGGCTAGAGCATCTTTATCTTTGAGTAATGAAATCAATAGTAATTGTTAATTCAACTTTTATTAAGCAAGTTTGATGTTTGCTTAAGATAAAAACTTGTTATCATCAATCTTACTAACTTCTTCAGCTATTATTTATTCTTTAATAATTGTGATCTTCTATTTTATAGATTTTATCAGAAATCTTCTAATTTCAAATTCTTATGACTCTATATTTGTGATAGTTGATTATTTCACCAAGATGATATATTTTGTATTATGTACAAAATCTATCATAGGTGAAGAAATAATTAAGTTTTTTTTTGACAATATCTATTGCTATCATAGATTGCTCAAGGATATTATATTGGATAGGAAAACTTAGTTTATATCAAGATATTAGAGAATAATTTTTAAGATTCTTAAAGAAGACATAAAACTATCTTTGGCTTTTGATTTTCAAATTGATGGACAAACAAAGTATGTAAATCAAATTTTGGAATAATATTGAAGTATACTATCAACTACCAATAAGATTATTAGATAATTCTTTTGCCATTAGTAAATTTTTTTTATGATAACATAGTATATTTTTTTATATAATAATTTTTTTTACTAATTATGGTTATCATCCATAATTTAATATTTTTAAATTTTTAAAAGTTAATAATCCTATAATAGAAGATTTGGTAAATAATTTATTTGAGCTACATACAATAATGAAGGTGCGACTAAAAGAGACTCAAGAATAACAAAAAAATAATGTTGTGTCGTATGGCATGATTTGCTATCAGGAAATACATTGGATGTCTAGCTGTAGAGAGCATAGCTTAAACCTTTATATGAATCTTGTCTTATCTTTCAAAACTCCTTTATTTTGCATAAAACTCAAAATATAACAAAATCCCTTCAAAACATATTTTTCCCGCAACTGGTTTTCTCTTCCTAAAGTTTAGAAATTCATAATTCTTGATCTAACCGTTCAATTTGTCTAAAATTTATAGGGTAGGTAGAATTCACCTTTAAGTTTTATCATAAAATAATCCAACTACAAATTCACTCCTGATCTTTGGGCATCTAAGAAATCCTAGCAGATGCTATCATGTTGTAACACAATTATATGTTGAAAGATGATAATATGGATCTTATTATAGAAGAGCCAAGTTAAAAGAAAAGATAGAAAAATATGGATAAAAGATAGGAAGGTAGTAAAATTTTTAGTAGTAATGCTGCCCTTTTAAAAAAATAGCTTCTACTTACTTTGTACGATCAAAAAAAAGACAAAATAAGGTAGATTGGAAAAATAAATGATATAGACATCTTAAGGAAGAATTAAAGAGTTAATTATAGTAAAAATTACTTAAAAAAAACTAGATGTTGATACCCGGAGAGGGCCAGCTATGAACCAGGGTCGAAATCAGACCCTGAGGTACAAAACCGAGTCTCGACAATGACTCTGGGACTCTTTGGCAGATCGAAGAGTGGTATTTGATAGAAGATTAGATAGGGTTTCTATGAATAATAATTTTGAGTGATTTGAAGTTGTTATAACTTTGTAAGAGCTTTGCAAAGTCAAGGTTTGTTTTGGATGACTTGGATTTTATAAAATAAAATAGGATTTACGTTTTGGAAGATTTTAAGATTTTTGTAATAGATCTACAAGTTAAATTTAGTGGATTTATGGTTATAGTTGTGTTCAATATGTTTTGTTAATTTGAGCTCGATTTAATGGTTAAATTGACGAATATTGAGGTTTAAGTGGGTCTAGGTCTCAGAAAGTAGAATTTTAGGTCCAATGAGGGTTTTAAAGATTTCTTGCAATGTATTTGTTGGATTGAAATGAAACTTATGTAAGAAGATATAAGACTTGTTTTTCTATGTGTATGAGAATTTTGAGATCAATCGAATAGTGCAAAGGAGAGATATTGGCTCTAGAAGATTTGCATCAAGATTGGAGAAGGAGGCCAATCAATACATGAGCACGTTTTTGAAGATATCGTCTATTTAGTATATCTAATCCTTTTCAAAAAATTTGTGATTTTTTTCAACTTAGTTTTTAAGAAGTGTGCAAAATTTGAGTTAAGATCAACTTTTTATTCATTAATTCCTAAGGTTTAAATTTGTTGTATGAATTACTAGGGTTTGGTTAGGAATTGGTTTAGGATTAGGATTCGGTTTAGGATTTGGATAGGATTTGGTTTAGGATTTAGGATAGGATTTAGGATTTGGATTAGGATTTGATTTGAATTTTATTTAAGGTTTAGGATTTGATTAGGGTTTGATTTAGGGTTTAAGATTTAGTTAGAATTTGGTTTAGGATTTAGAATTTGGATTAGGATATGGTTTAGGATTTAGGATTTGGATTAGGATTTGATTAGGATTTGATTTAGGATTTAGGGTTTGGCTTAGGATTTGGTTTAGGATTTGATTAGGATTTGGTTTAAGGTTTGTTTAGGGTTTGATTTAGGATTTAGGATTTTATTAGGATTTAAGATTCAATTACTTTTGGGCTAAAGTTTGAATGAACTTCAATAAGATTTTAACTAGAATTAAATTAAGATTGAATTGAGATGTATTTGAGTGATATTTGTGATCTTTTTAATATTTCTTTTAGAATTCTTATTATTTGTTTGAAATTTATTTCAAATTTTTAAAATTTGATTAAGCTTGCTTAGCATTATTATGGTCTAATTAGAGCATTGTTAGTATTCTATTAGAATTAGAATTTTTTTATTGCAATTTCTATTCTTCCTTCCACAGCTAGGTGCTCGGAGCATTCTCAAGCAAGACTTCACGTATTACGACAATGCTCTAAATCCTAATTTACAAGCATCCAAGCACTATTTTCATAATATCTCAAGAACCTAATATTCAAATATCATCAAACTTATGTACAAAGTTTATTAATATAAATTTATACATTTTCTAAAATTTTGAGCCAAAATCTTATCAAATTCCTCAAGATATAGCTCAAGACACAACCACTAGTAAATCGCATCACTTACTACCCTTAGATTGCATGTACTTGCTCCAAAATCCAATAACTCCTTCACTTCTACTTAGAATCGAGCAACCAGTATGTAAAAAGTGTAGGCGCAAAAGTGCTCTCTCCAGTCGCAGTCACCAATCTTCAATTGCCATTTGTATGCGTGTGTTATGTCAAAAAGAGTGAGAGTAGCTCCCAAATCAATACCTTAACTTTGAGCGCCTATATCTCTTTTATGTAAATTCCAAATCATACAAGATTTGTACCAAAACCATAGCCAAAATCTTAAACATGCTAATGGTAGCCTTAAAAGCTTGAATGGCTTTGGGAATCTAACCCTTATCCCTAATATGGCCTCAGGCAACCTCTTCAAAGCCTATTGGTCATGTTTTTTGACCAATAGGAATGGAGATTTTTATCATTCATCTCCATTCATCTATATTGGTGCCCTAATTACTCCCTTTGCTACCAAAACCCTTCTTCAATCTTTTTTCTTATAAGCTTTACATAATTTATGCTCTAAACATCAAATAAAAGAACCAAAATAAGTTTTCAAAGGTCACCAATGTCTAACAAAGGTGACTTTAAATATTTAGAAGTTACTATCAAAAAAAACTAATCTTAAAAGCCACTATCAAAAAAAAATTAAAGTTATACAAATTCTATAGTAATCTTTTTAAACAACTTCTTTTCAAAGTAAGAATCAAATTATATTTTAAAACCAACTAAAATCTACTAACATGGCTCTCACCATGTTACTTAATAAATTATATATTAAGTACATAATTACATTATTTTCATATAAAAGCTGAACCACAATACGACATCTACCCCCTCTAAACCTATACATCCTTCGGTATGTACCAAAAAGAACTAAAGTTGTAGTCGGCATCATATTACCTTCTCAATAATGTCTTCTTTAAAATCCAATTCTTCTTCTTCATACCTAGATAGATTAAACTTTTCAATGTCTTCGAGGACTAGTTCTTGATCCCATTGTTTGAAAAGTTTTATACGTTTTCTTGCAATTAGAATATTAAATCTTGTTCTATTTAATTTTCTTAATGCATATGTAGCATTATCTAAAATATGTTCAACCACATAAGATCCAAACCAATGCTTAGAGAACATTTTAAGAGCACTATGTTGGTTATCCAAGCTGTTGTCATATACAAAAATCCAATCACCTTCTTGAATATCTTTTGGCTTCAACCTGTGTCGCTTATCAAATCTATCTTTATTCTTTAAGCAGGGATGTCTTAGCTTTATAATTATTTTTTTCACATCTTCAGGTCTTCTCTCTAATTGATGAATTTGAAGTACAAGAAGTTCTTCTTTAGATATATTTTCTTGCCAAGGCAAGATACTCCAAGTAGGTATTTGCTCTTCAATTGGCATAATGGGCTTCCTTCCTTGCACTAACTCTCTTGACATATATCTTTTCACTGAACTATGAATAGTATGATCAGCTCAAAGAGTAAATGGTAATAATCTTGGCCATTCTCTTACTCTTCCTTTACAAGCTTTAACAATGGCCTTTACAATAGGAAGATGACTTCGCTCATTCTTAGCATTGCCTTCCGAATTATAAGATGTAATAAATGCTAGCTTAATTCCACATCTCTCAAAGAACTGTCTAGCTACATAAGTATCTTATTCTCCATGATCAATAGTAATTTTTCCAATACATCTATATCTACAAATCACATCTTTTAATAGAAATCTACAAATTCTTTCAGTGGATTTTGTTCGTAGAGCTCTTCTTTCTACTTGGTTAAATAAATCTGCTCATACTAGAGCCAAGTACCGTATTTGCTATATCTCCATAGACATACTAATTAGGTCTACAATCCATTTGTAATGTATTCCAAGTAGATATGTAGAATGCAATCCATCTCTATGTCAAATCTCCGAGTATATTTGACAAGTTTGGTATGATTCTACAAACTTCACTACATCTCTATACATGTTACGTCACCTATATTATTCTTTGAGCTTGTTAAAGGTGGCATAAATACCTCTATGTTCAACCCACAAACTATCATAGAATTTATGGATTAATTATTCTTGCATCTTTTTCTTCCAAACTATTCTTTGTGGTATTCCATTATCCCGTTTGCATCGCTTCCATAGGTAGCTACTTTGTAAGAGGTAGTTGTAAGCCTTCCGTCTAATCTGTTTGAAATGAATATCATTCCATCCAGATTGTCTTGATAATGTGCTTAAATAGCATTCAATATCAATCCATTCTTCTTCATATAATTCTTCTATAAATGGTCTTAAATATTCATCCTCTCCTTGTTGTATCCTAGAATAGAAGGTAGTACCTATATCTTCAATACTTTCAATCAAGTCTTTTTTTTTTGTTTATATCTAGCTCGAGATAGCATATCTACTACAAGATTATCATTGCCTACTAGATGCCTAAATTCAGGATTCAAATATTTAATATATGCAATCTATCTTAGCATAGCAATATCAAGGATGTTACAATTGGTAATCATTTACAATAGTGGCAAACAATTTATTTCTACTATCACCGGTGCCTTAATTAAATAGTCTCTTTCATTTTTCATAGCTGTAACTATTCCTCATAGTTCTCGTTTCACCTGTGGATAGTTTCTTTGTCATTCACGTAATACTTGAGATCAAATCTAATAGCAAACATGTTATCTTCTTCATCCTTTTGCCCTAAAGTCCAACCAACAGCTATTGGACTAGTTGTCAAGGACATACTCATGTAAGCCAATAATTACATATATAAATAAGTAGAAGTAAGTAAAAATAGATGAAAGTAGGTTAATTCTATAATATTTGATATACAAGCTTCCTAGAAGCTTCATAGATTTTACTTTGATTTTATAGCTATCTTAAATTGATTTTTTGAATTAGAAACGTGGCCAAAAAGTTGGCCATATACCACACATGTTGTTAGCTTGAAGACCAAACTAATTATGTAGCCCACATATAGAAAAACTTACCTTGTAAGTCAAGGCATGTGTCCTACGAAGTCAACACATATTGGAGATCCTATAGAACATCGCCACGTAGTCCCTAGTTAGATAGTATGTATAGAGAGAAGAGTGAAGCCTTCTTCACTCTTGTCAACTCCTTTTTTGCTTCCAGTCTAGTTTCAAGGGTCTCTACTTTTCATGTCTTTTGGCAATAGCCATTCCAGTTTCTTTTTTAATATACATATCAAGTTATTTCTATTTTGTCATCTTTCTTTGAGAGAAGTCTCACTTGTTTATTTATCTTTATCAAGTTCATGTCCTTGATAGATTGACAAGAGTACACTTACAATATCAAAGCTTTGTCTAATCTTCATTAAGAGTGGATTACCTTTTTTTCTTGATAAGACATAAGCATATTAGAAGTTGCGGATTACCCTCTTCTAAACTCATATTGTCCTTAGTATTTTCTTTGTTCTCAAGTCCTCTCTTCTATTTGTTTTGAGCCATATTAGACACCTTCTCTTTTCTAAGTATTATCATGGAAGAACTTGCTGAAATGAAAAGTGCAATGGTACAAATGTAAGAGCAATTGAGGGAGTTAATACTTGCAATGCATCAATTCAATTTACCACTACAAGGAGCAATAAGATTAGTAGGAAGTGAAGATATACAGATGATTGGAGCGTCTTTAACATCTGCACCAAATCATGTCCCTCATCCTATAGTGGAACGTCCTTGTAGTGTTAGAGAACCAAGAATTGACCTACCTGAGAAGTTAGATTTCACCAGATAAAATTTTAGAGGATTTATCAATCAAGTACAACTTATGATTGAACTTCAACTCCAAAGCAATCCAACTCTACGATCATAAGTTAGATTCATTTGTATGCTTCTTTCAGGTTGAGAATTATCATGATTTTCATCTTTTCTTGAGCGATGAGATCCAATATTGGATAATCTAGAGGCTTTTTTGGTGGAGTTCCGATCCATGTATGAAGAACATGATGTAATTCGTTTTGCAACCAATAAGGTTTGTATTTTACGACAAGACAATCGATCTGTAATGTTGTATGCTTCACAATTTCAACAACTTACAACTGATATCAAGTGGGATGATGCTGCACTTATTAGCCAATTTCTCTATGGATTACAATATGAGGTAAAAAAATTAATGCTCAACTTACGTTGTCATACTGTAAATGCTTATAATATGAAAAAATTAGTTAAAATATATTATATGTTGATAAATCTAGATGTGTGTTAGAGTGGCTAGTAGATTAAATTAAAAAGAGTTGGTATAAGAAACTTTACTTTGTTTCTTTATTTCTTTTGATTTTGACATTATATATATATATATAGGACCTAAATGTTTAGTATGAAGCCTTGGGAGAAGGTAGAAGCCTAAAGATGAAGATTTAAACTAATAGGAGGTTAATTGGGAGGGATGAAACTAAGGCATGGTTGGATGAAGGTAGAAATAAGAATCTTCATCCCCATTGGTCAAAATCCATGCCCAATGGGCTTTTAGGGGGCTGCCCGCGACCTTGATAAGGGTTTCGGCGACTTAAAAGAGACCATTAGGAAATCAGAGGCAAGGATTGTAAATTTTAGGGTTTTGGCTACAATTTTTGTGCAAATGTTTTAGGGTTTGGAGTTAGGGTGAATAAGTTATAGCCGTTTGAAGTTAAGGTGTCAATTTGAGACCTACTGTTACTCTTTTGAGTTTAAGAGGAGTCTTACGGAAGCTTTTGGAGATCGGAAGGTGCGGCTGGAAGGGCAACTTCAAGACATACATCTTTTGCGAAGGAAATTTTAAATTTGGAGTTTATGTGAAGGAGTTATAGGGAGTTAAAGACAGCACATTCAAATCAAAGGCAGTAAGTGAGCGGTCTTGTTCAAAGTAGTGTTAGGAGCCATAACTTGAGTTTTCGAACGAAATTTTGTCTCAAACTTTGAGAGAATGTAAAAATTTGTGTTAAGAAGCTATCTATATAAGTTTCGTGGCATTTGGAATTATGATTTGTGAGATATGAAGAAAATTGCGCGTGGGTATATAAAGATTAGGGTTTGAAGCGACTATTAGGGTTTTGAAGATATCTCAAGATCCGCAACAAATTTGCAGTTGAAATTTGTTGTACAAATTAATAACAACATATCAGTACTTCATGTAAATTTTGATCTTGTTTGGACGGATGGATCAAGAGTTATGAGGTGTTGAGGATTGGGAGAATTTCCATATAAGGATATACAAGGTTTTAGAGTACTTCTACCATATTTTGGCTGTTGTTGGTTATTTAAGACTTAAGTATTTGGTGTAATTGTCCCAAAAGGAGAACTTATATATATAAAATTAGGGTTTCCTTATTTTAAGCTTGATTGAGCAATTAGTGATAGCTAGAAGCCCAGCGCTTTCTTGAGGCAAAACCTCTCTACCCCGACAACGTCATCCTCAAACATTGAGTCAAGCAATTGACTTTGCTTTAAAGTGCAACAATCATATTTTTGAATTTCAATCTAAGAACCGTACAAGTAGACCTCAACGTAACTATAATTCAATAGCAATATCAACATCTCTTCAACACATACATTCGAAAGTAGAGGACATGCAAATTGATGTAGTATGGTTCAAACCTCTTATTGAGCAAGAAAAGACTCATTGTCATCAAGAAGGATTGTGCTTATATTGTGGAGAATCTAAGCACACTGCTCAACATTGTCCAAAGAAGCGACGCAACTATAAAATGAAGAATACGGCAATCAAAAGAAATAGTATATTAGAAAATGAATTTGTCCACCTATAATATAGACTATGCGGCTGAAACCTTGTACGTGTAGTGAAGGTCCTACCTTCTCCTCAGAATCCTCTCCATGTTTTACAATAAATATTATTTTTGGATCTAAATATCTCAAAGTCTTTGCCTTGCTAGATTCAAGAGCCTGAGCATGTTTCTTAGATGAAAAATTTACTAAAAGACATAGCATATTTTTAGTAAAGAAAACTAAATCTGTTCATGTAAAAATCATAGATGGTCGTCCGTTGTCTCTAGATGTTACTCATAAAATCCTTCCTATAAAAATAGCCACTAATGGTCATAGTAGCTTTATAGTATTTAATATCATTAGATCTCCTTCTAATTAAGTCATTTTAGGTTTATCATAGCTAGAAAAATATAACTCTAAAATAAATTGGACTTCTCGTAGTCTTGACTTTTTTGAAAGTATAACTAAGAGTGTAATTAATCAAGTAGAGAGTCATAAGTCTAGTATAATTAAACCTATATTTATAGGTACAAGTGCTTTCTTGCATGCTTCAAAAGAAGGATCACCTTGTGTCATTTATGCCACACCTGTTTCTACTGGTGGAAAGACTTTATGTGGTATTCAAAGCAAATAACAAGATTTTTAAGATGTATTTGAGAAAAAGAATGCAGATACTCTTTCAGAACATCATTCCTATGACTACTCAATTGACCTTCAAAAAGAAGCACAATCACCATTTGGACCAATCTACAATTTATTTCAAAATGAGTTAGCTGAACTCAAGGAGTATATTGAAGAAAATTTGGCCAAGAACTTTATATGCCATTCCAAATCTCTAGCTGGAGCTCTAATTTTATTTGTGAAGAAATAAGATGAATCATTGTGGATGTGTGTTGATTATCGAAGACTCGACAAAATCACTATAAAAAATAGGTACCCGCTACCTTTGATATCTGGACTTCTAAATTAGTTGAATCAAAGTAAGATCTATAGAAAAATAGATCTACAGGAAGCATACAATTTGGTATTCATGAAAGAAAGAGATGAATGGAAGACTACATTTCAAACAAGGTATGGACATTTCGAATACAATGTCATACTTTTTGGACTTACAAATGTACCAACAACATTCCAACATTTAATGAATGATGTCTTTCTAGAGTTTTTAGATGATTTTGTTGTCTATTACCTAGATGACATCTTAATCTATTTTAAGAATCCAGAAGAATATGAACTTCATGTTTGTCAAGTATTATAAAAACTAAGAGATGTAGGACTCTATGCCAAGATAGAAAAGTGAATATTTCAGACTACTCAAGTCGACTTCTTAGGATACATCATTTCAAATGACGGGCTTATGATGGATCCTAAGAAAGTTCAAACTATTAGAGATTGGAAGATCCCAAAAACAGTAAGAGATGTCTAATGCTTTTTGGGATTTGCTAACTACTATCAGATCTTCATCAAAGGCTTCTCTCAAGTTGTAGTTCCACTTACACGTTTGACTTGCAAACACAAACTTCAATGGAATGAAGAAGCAAAAGTAGTATTTGGAGCTTTGAAGACAATCTTTGTTTCTACACCAATCTTGTATTGCGTTGATTTTTCTAAGCCATTTTTTAAAGAAACAGATCCATAAGATTTTTCTTTAGGTGCCGTATTGTCACAAATGGGAATAGATGATAAACTTCATCCATTAGCTTTTTATTTCAGAAAATTTTCAGCAGCCGAGATCAACTACAAGATCCACGACATAGAACTTCTTGCAATCATGGATTTGTTTCAAGAATGGCACCATTATCTAGAAGGTGCTTCTAGTCTAGTCACAGTGTATACGGATCACAAGGACCTTAAATATTTTATGTCAGTACGTATTTTGAATCATCGCCAAGCCCATTGGAGTATGTCTTTGTTAAGATTCGAATTCAAGATCAATTATTGACAAGAAAAACAACAAGGTTTGTCAGATGTAGTCTCTAGATGATCTTATCTTGCACCAAAGGAAAGAGATGCTGTTTTTGATCAATAACGGATAATTCTCTTAAAGCCAGAGCATCTTCATCTTCGAGCAATGAAATCAACACTAACTGTTGATTCAACTTTTATTAAGCAAGTTTAGTCAAGTATGTCTTCTAATCTTCTTATTAGTGATATTAAGGAAAATCCTTCAAAGTCTTATGATACTTCTAAGTTTGAATTCAAGAAGAATCTACTATATTTTGAGAGACGTCTATATGTTCCAAAAAGTGAAGCTCGATTACGTGTTCTTCAAGCTCATCATAACTTTCCAGTAGTAGGACATTATCGATACAATAAAACTTTGGAACTAATATCCAAAGACTTTTGGTGGCTACAAATATAAAAAGCAATCAAAGATTTTGTACAATCTTATGTTGTTTGCTTAAAATCAAAAATTCCTCATCATCGACCTTACGTACTTCTTTAGCCATTATCCATTCCAAAACAACCATGGTCTTGTGTTACTATGGATTTCATCACGGAACTTTCAATCTCAGGTTCTTATAATTCTATATTAGCGATAGTAGATCATTTTATCAAGATGGCCATTTTATACCATGTACAAAATCTATCACAGGTGAAAAAACAACTAAGCTCTTTCTTGACAATATCTATCGCTATCATGGATTATCTAAGGATATTATATTAGATAGGGGAACTCAATTTGTATGAAGATTTTGACAAACTTTTTTCATGATTCTAAAAGTGGATATAAAACTATCTTCGACATTCCATCCTCAAACTGATGGACAAACGAAGTGTGTTAATCAAGTTTTGGAGCAGTATTTAAAATGTACCATTAATTACCAACAAGATGATTGGACAACTTTTTTACCATTGGCAAAGTTTATTGACAATTATACGGTACATTCTTCTATAAAACAAACACCATTCTTTGCTAATTATGGTTATCATCCACGACTTGATACTTTTGATTTTTCAAAAGTTGATAATCCTACAGCAAAAGATTTGAGAATCCATTTGTCAGAGTTACATGAAACGAGGAAGGTGCAATTAAAAGAAGCTCAAGAACAACACAAGGTCAATGCGGATGTCTATTGAAAGGAACAACCACCATTCAACATGGGTGATAAGGTATGGTTACTTTGTCGCAATATCAAGACCACTCGTCCTTATGATAAATTGTATTATACAAGGCTTAGACCATTTTCTATTTCTACACAAATCAATCCAGTTGCATATTATTTACATCTATCGGAGTCAATAAAAGTCCATCAAGTAATCCACGTGTCTCTTCTTGAATCATACAAGATAGTGGATATACCAAGAAGAAGACAAGCTCCACCTCCTCTTATAGAAGTGGATAATAATGAAGAGTTTGAAGTGGAAGAAGTCTTAGATTCAAGGCGGTGCCAATGCTATCTGGACATCTTCCGTTGTCATGTTGTAACACGAGTATACAGTGAAAATAAAAAAAAATAAAAAAAAAAAAAAAAAAGGGAATTTTATTAATATTCAGTTACCTCGAATATTGGGAGCATCGACCAACTCCAGCGCAAATACTGAGTGGTCAGGTTCAGTCACCCCGTTACAGTCAGCCGGGGCATACTGAAATGCTCCGTTTGATTCTAATAACGGGAGTTAGCAGGATGAGAAGGACCAATTCACACGACCGGTTCGAAGAGCCAATTGGATCCAATTTCGAGAATCCAATCCGGGTCCTCTTATCCAATATGAGACCTGTATTGGTAGGGCAACCCAATGAAGTCTAGTTACGAAAAAATCCAAGTCTTACTACGGGCCTCAGCCAGTCTGACGCGTAATTTGACCCAATTACGCGAGCATCCAGGTTACTACGGGCATCTTACCCAATATGGGACCTGAATTGGTCCGGCGACTCAATGTGGTCCCGATTACGGGGTTTCGATTCTGTTTCAGGCTGTCCTGTTCTCTGTGTCATTTCAGGGAACGTTGTTTACGGTAAATGGATCTATTAAAGGTAAAAACGGAGGAGAAGGCTTTGATGACGTGAACCAATTTCGGATCTAAGCTCTGACGGCGGGAGCCAATTCCGGATCTAAGATGGAAGATTGAAGAAATTCAAAGCATAAGGTTAGGAGAGAATATAGTTTTACGGAGAAAGGTTTTTTTTTTCAGGGGGAATCGGGAGGGAGCTAGTTTTCAAGCTTTTGCAAGGTTACAAGTTCGGTTTCATAGGAGGGTTTTGAAGATCAAGGGAATTAAAGAGAGGAGCTTCATGCTTCGGGTCGGGGAAGGAAAGACATAGAATTTGGATTTTTCTTCTTCGTAGAGTTTTGGGAAGACTGAGGCAATCGCTGCTGAAGACAGTGTAGTAATGGTGAATCGAGATTTTTAAATGAAGTGAGTTTGAATACTCTTGACTGTTTTGTAAAATCGAGTTACGTCTGTGATTGAAGGATTAAAAGGGTGTCTATAGGATTGAGTATGCGGAGTGAATGAAATTTATTGGATTAATTTAACAAAACAGTCAGTGGATACAAGATCGTAAGTACAAAGAGATATTGAAGATTAACAGTTTGGGTTGTTCGGGGTTCTCTATAACGTCTAGAGACCTACCGCTTGGGGCAAAAAAAAAGACTTTGACAAGCAGTCGAAGAGCATCCATATAGATTTACGATACATTGTTGCAGTCGTTTATATTCCAGCAGTCAGAAATTGATAGACTGCTTGACTATCGGCGAATCTCCATACTACCTTCTACAGCCAGATGCCCGGCGCGTTCTCGAGCAGGAAAGCACGTAATACGACATAAGTGGTGAACCCGACGTGAAAGCTTGAGGTCGAAGGTATTGGATTTCGGTTGATTTTATCTTTATTTTTATGAAAAACAAAAATAAAAATTTTGAAGAATTTTTGGGAGAAGTTTCTTGTGGGGAGTCTTCTAAAGGACAAGGTATGCACATGGATCCGTCTATTGCTAGTTTGTTTCAAGCCTTCTCATTGTCAATGTAGCAACAGCAAAGCAATGATCGAAAGGAAGCTTTGGCAACCAAAGCATTGCAAGCAGTGGTCAATAAAATTGATCAATTTGATGGGAGGAATATTTCAAGGTATTTAAGATGTTATGTTCATGAAATGGAATTAAATCGGGTTTCTGAGAAGAAAATGGTTGCACTATTTGGACTTGCCACGATACCGGAGATAAGAGACCACATTACATCGATTACGGATCGTTGTCTGAATTCATGGGAGGATTTTTCACATGCATTGAAAGACGAATATTTCTTGGAAGATGCTGATGGCATTACTAAGAAGCTGTTTCTGGGATGGATTGAACGGCCCAATAAGAATTTGCAAGCAACAGAGCTACTAAGGGAATTTGAGAGGCAGTACTCTCAATTATCGAAGGTAGAAAAATTGACATAGGAGCCGAACAAAGTTGATCTATTTCTTCAAGCTGCTGATGGAGAATTGCAAGAGAAATTAGAACCCCTTCTTGAAGACAAAGAAGAAGATGAAGGATTGACAACGAAGTGGAAGAACGTTGAAGATGCGGTGGGGTTGCTTACAAAAAAAGAAAGGAGGAAGGATAGGAGCAATATTCCGAAAAGAGTACAAGCACCCAAAGCTCCAGTACATACAACACCACCGACAATGCCTACAGTTCAACCTTCGACATCCTTGTCAAAGAAAGCAGATATGGGTATCGAAGAAATTATACGAGGAATGCGAGATCTTCAAATCAAATTGGCAAGACTTGAAGAGAATACTTCTATAAACAATTCGAAGAATGTTTCAAAACAAGGATATGTACAAAGATGCATTTGGTGTGATGACGCTTCACACACTAGGAAAGATTGCAATGAATTTAATAATATGATACGGCAAGGAATTATTTGCTAGAAAGATGGGAAGATAGCATTAAAAGATAGGAAAGATCTTTTTCAAACCAATTTTGGCAAGGTAGGAATGAGAGCATTGGTTCAAGATTACCTAAAAGAGCAAGAAACAGCAGTACGAGAAAGTGCAAGTTATGGTGCTAAAGTAGATGATGAAATTGGTGGAAGTACGGAAACTAGTGAGTTTTGGACTTCTGCCGTTTCTACAATGCAAGAAGGGAAATTACCTCGAGAAGCGTTATTGAGAACTGCAGCTACAATACGAGGAAGAACAGGTTGGGAGGATCCTATTGAGTCTCTTTCAGTTCATGCATATATTGCTAAGAGCCAACATGAAGCTTTGATGGAAAAAAAAGACGAGGAAATTTTGATGATACTAGAGAAGGAAATTCTTCTAAGAAGCAAACTCTAGGAGACAAGGCTCGGGAGGCAGCTTCACAAGAATTGCCTGTAAAGGATACCTCAGCATCATTGGGAGAAAAAACAACGGAGACAAAAGATAAGGGCAAATCAATTGCTTATAAGCTACTTTCTAACATTAAAGCGGCAACAAATTTGAAAGGGGTGTTGGAAGAACGTATATTAAACGCTAAGGTGGAATTCACATTGAAAGAAGTCTTGGAAATTGCAAAGAAGGAGTTTCATGATGTTATCATTGACAGCATTAAGCGAAAGAGGCAATTAATGGGCAAAACTGGAATGAGTCATGCTATTGATGTAAGAATATATAAAGATGAAGAACACATTGATATTGGTTATAAGCAACCAACAAATGAAAAGAATGGATATAATCAACGAGTACATTTCGAAGATTATAGTGACAAGGAAATGGAAACTTTGAGCCATTATACTCGAAAGCATTAGGCTAGGGCAACTACTGAGGTATTGGTAAAAGTAGGAGATATAGAAGAACCAATTGTTGTTTTAGTCGACCATGGTTCTGAAATAAATCTCATGTCTAAAGATCTTTATAAGAAGCAAAAATGGCCAATTGATATGGAACATAGATGGACAATACGAGCAGCTAATAATACATGGGGTGAATTGTATGGAACTTATCCAGATGTCAAAATTCGGATTGGGGATGTTGCGACGGAGCAACATTTCTTCGTTCAAGATACAACGTCTTATCCGTTGATTTTAGGACAACCTTATATCACGGCAACACGGATGGAAACAAAGGTACTTGACGATGGTTCAGCTTATGCAAGGGTACGGAGCGAAGATGGGAGGAAAGTTGTACAATTTCTAACAGTACCTCCTAACCATGAACGGAATCGAGATAGGTTGAGGGAGAAACCATTGCCAAAGATTGTTGAAGGATTTAAGGATTTTGGAGAGGTACCACTGTAAAGGAAGATTATGGAGGTACAAAAGAGGAGGTACTCTCGCGAGATGAAGGTGCCTTTGATGCGAGTTTTATTGGTATATTGGAGAATGGAAATATTATGTATAAGAAAGTTGATGATTTTAAAAGAAAAGAAAGAAAAAGATTATATGATATTGAAGGATTGTTACGCAAGATAAGTACATTGCAAGATGATGAGAGGATTTTGGGTGTTTATGAAGAAAATAGACTGGAAGATTCATTGGAATTGATTACATCTATTGGGTTAGAAGATAATGATAAGATTGTTGAGATTCATTCGAGAGAGGTTTATACCATGCCTGAATCTTTTCAAGCACCAGAAGTCACAGTAGAGACGAGATATAAAACGGCAGATAAGAAGGTAAAGCCTGTTGCCGGACCATTACCAGAGGATTCTAAAGAAAAAATGGGAGAAGCATCAAAAGAAGCAAGTTTAAGAGATCCAATGAGTATTGGACATCAGTTTACTGAAGAGACTCTTGAAGAATTGAAGATTGGTTCTGATGGTTCTTTATTGCCGGAGGAAATTACTTGCTTCAAAAAGATGTTGGCTAAACAAGGTAGATCGTTTGCCTTCGAGTCTCATGAAATTGGGTGTGTGGATCCAAATATTGTAACACCTATGGTTATCATCACTGTACCGCATGTACCTTGGAATCTAAGACCGATCCAGTATCGAGGGCACATTTACCTAAATTGCTGGAACTATTGAAAGAAAAGATAAAGATGAAAATATTAGAACCTTCATTTGCGCCGTATTCTAGTCGATGGTTTATGGTACCTAAGAAGAATGGGTCACTATGGTTTATTCAAGATATGCAGCCGGTGAATGCTGTAACTGTCAGGAATGCAGAAATTGGACCTATTGTGGATGAATTTGCTGAGGCGTTTGCGGGAAGGGCGATCTATTCAATGGATGATTTGTATTCAGGTTATGATCAATTTCAACTTGCCGAAGGAAGTAGAGATATGACAACGATGAGGACACCGCTTGGATTGGTTAGAATATGCACTCTTCCTCAAGGCGCGACAACCTGAGTTGCGCATATGATGAAAGGGATGAATAAGCTATTGAGAGATTTTATTCCAGAAAAGACTATGCCTTTTCTGGATGATGTTCCTATAAAAGGGTGCAGTGAAGGAGACAAGGATGAAACTTTAGATACGAGGGGGTGTCGCAGATATGTTGTTGATCATATACAAGATTGTGAAAAGATTTTAACTCGGCTTGGAGAAGTTCATCTTACATTATCGGGTATGAAGTCCGTATTTGGAGTACCAAAGGTTATAATTGTTGGACATTTATGCGGATCTTACGGAAGAAAACCAGATCCGACTAAAGTTGATGCAATTGGAAGGATGAAAGAGGATTGTGGTTCTTTAACAGAGGTTCGCAGGTTTTTGGGTGCATGTGTATTTTATCGAATCTGGATCCCTAATTTTGCTCACTTAGCGGATCCATTATATGAACTGTTACGCAAGGGTTAGCAATTTGAATGGGAAGAAAGGCATATTCAGGCAATGCAAAGATTGAAGAAATTATTGATGTCACCTCCAATATTGAGGAAGGTTGATTATAAGTGCAATAGACCAGTGATTCTTACTGTAGACGCTAGTCCAATTGCCGTTGGATGGGCTGTGGGTCAAGATGATTCTAATGGGAGTAGGTTTGCAGTTCGATTTGGGGCTAAAGTTTTATGTATTCGTCAGCGTGCATATTCGCAAGTCAAAAGAGAACTTTGGGGAGTCGTTTCGGCTATGAAAGCTGAAAAGGACTATTTGATTGAGGTAGTAGTAGTAATTGAAACAAATTGCTTGCCATTGCTTGGAATGATTATTAAGTATTCAACGCCAGATATTGCAATGTTGAGATGGATTGCTTATATTAAGTCACTAAATCCAAAATTTAAGCATATCACTGGAAAGGACAATTTAGTAGCAGACATGCTATCTCGAGCAAGATACGAGAGGGAGGACGAAATGGTTGAAGACATTGATGATGTCGGATTGAAATTCTATTCAATATCAAATCTCAACAGAGAAGACAAGCTATTTCTTGAAGAATCTTATGAAGGAGAATTATTGGATATTGGTCATTATTTGAATACCTTGTCTAAGCAGGGAAATTGGTCTACAGAAAAATTCAAACAAATAAGAAAAAAAACATATGGATTTTTACTTCGAGATGGATTCTTATGGAAGAGACCGAAGAAAGGAATTGGGATGCCACAACGAGTGATAGGCAAAAGGGAAGAAAAACTAAAATTATTAAAGGAGTTTCATGATAGTTTATGGGCAGGGCATAGAGGAATCTGGGCTATTTTTGCTAAACTCAAGGAACGATATTGGTGGAAAAATATGTATCGAGATGTGCTCTCATTTGTAGAGTCATGTGAAATCTGTCAATCGTATTCTAATATCCGACATCGAGATGGTCTTCATCCTACGTATCCTCTCGCTATTCATTTTAAATGGGTTGTTGATTTGGTTATTATACCGGTTGGGTTATGGCAGATGAGATATTTGATTTTAGCTCGTGAAGATTTATCAAATCAAGTAGAAGGAAGAGCATTGAGGACAAAATCTACAGAGGGGATTTGTAGGTTTTTGCTTGAAGATGTCATTTGCCGTTACGGGTGCGTAGGAAAAATCACTGCAGATCGTGGAGAATTAAATGCACAAGAAGCTCGTAAGTTCTTTGAAAAATGTGGAGTTAAACTATTAGTGACTACTGCTTATAATCCGGAAGGGAATGCGAAAAGCAAACGCGGTCACCCGCCGATTGTGAAAGCATTGGTTATAGCTTGTAATGGGAAAGTTAAAGAGTGGCCACGGCTATTGTCATTTGCATTATGGATTGATCGAACAACACATAGTTCGGTGACAGGATATATGCGAGTAGAACTTATGACAGGTCAAAAACCAATTATGCCGATTGAAGAAAAGGTACTTACTTGGAGTATGCTACCATGGGAAGATGGATTGACAAGAGAAGAACTTCAGGCTATTAGGATTCGACAATTGGAGCAAAGAACGGAAGATGTCCAGATAGCATTGGAAAGGTTAAAAAGTGCAAGGTTACAAAACAAGGCGCGATTCGATGAGCAACATCGATTGAGACCAAAAGCAATCGAGGAAGGTGACAAGGTACTTGTTTATGACAATAGTCTGGATAATCAACATAGTACTTTGCGGAAATATTCAAAACGTTGGTTTGGACCATATGTTGTAACAACTGTTCATGATAATGCGACTTAGTCATTACGGGAGTTAGATGGTATAAAATTGAAAATATCAATTGCAAGGAAGCGAGTAAAAATATTTAAGCAAAGACATGCAGAGATGAATATGGAAGACCTTAATGAAGGAATAGAGATTCCGCAGCAAGAAGATGAAAGTGATTTGGATAATGAAGGTGACGAAGACGAATTGGACAAAGACGTAGAGGATATATTCTGAATCAAACAGCAATTGGGTAAATTGGTGCATACCGGAGGATGCACAGGTTCAAAGGGAGTGGATGTTGTGTTGTAACACGAGTATACAGTGAAAATAAAAAAATAAAAAAATAAAAAAAAGGAATTTTATTAATATTTAGTTACCTCGAATATTGGGAGCATCGACCAACTCTAGCGCAAATACTGAGTAGTCAGGTTCAGTCACCCCGTTACAGTCAGCCGGGGCATACTGAAATGCTCCGTTCAATTCTAATAACGGGAGTTAGCAGGATGAGAAGGACCAATTCACACGACCGGTTCGAAGAGCCAATTGGATCCAATTTCGAGAATCCAATCCGGGTCCTCTTATCCAATATGAGACCTGTATTGGTAGGACAACCCAATGAAGTCTAGTTACGGAAAAATCCAAGTCTTACTACGGGCCTCAGCCAGTCTGATGCGTAATTTGACCCAATTACGCGAGCATCGAGGTTACTACGGGCATCTTACCCAATATGGGACCTGAGTTGGTCCGGCGACTCAATGTCGTCCCGATTACGGGGTTTCGATTCTGTTTCGGGCTGTCCTATTCTCTGTGTCGTTTCAGGGAACGTTGTTTATAATAAATAAATCTCTTAAAGGTAAAAACGGAGGAGAAGGCTTTGATGACGTGAACCAATTTCGGATCTAAGCTCTGACGGCGGGAGCCAATTCCGGATCTAAGATGGAAGATTGAAGAAATTCAGAGCATAAATTAGAGGAGAATATAGTTTTAGGGAGGGAGGTTTTTTTTTTTTCGGGGGAAATCGAGGGGGAGCTAGTTTTCATGCTTTTGCAAGGTTACCAGTTTGGTTTCATTGGAGGGTTTTGAAGATCAAGGGAATTAGAGAGAAGAGCTTCATGCTTCGGGTCGGGGAAGGAAAGACATAGAATTTGGATTTTTCTTCTTCGTAGAGTTTTGGGAAGACTGAGGCAATCGCTGCTGAAGTCAGAGTTGTAATGGTGAATCGGGATTCTTAAATGAAGTGGGTTTGAATACTCTTGACTGTTTTGTAAAATCGAGTTACGTCTATGATTGAAGGATTAAAAGGGTGTTGATAGGATAGAGTATGCGGAGTGAATGAAATTTATTGGGTTAATCTAACAGGACAGTCAGTAAATACAAGATCGTAAGTACAAAGGGGTATTGAAGATTAACAGTTTGAATTGTTCGGGGTTCTCTGTAACGTCTAAAGCCTTACCGGCAGGGGCAAAAAAAAGATTTCGACAAGCAGTCGAAGAGCATCCGTATAGATTTACGGTACATTGTTGCAGTCGTTTATATTCCAGCAGTCAAAAACTGATAGACTGCTTGACTATCAGCAAATCTCCATACTACCTTCTACAGCCAGCCGCCCGACGCGTTCACGAGCAGGAAAGTACGTAATACGACATATTTGCTCCAATTGTCGAATTCTAATAGCCTGAAGTTCTTCTCTTCTCAATCCATCTTCCCATGGTAGCATACTTTAAGTAAGTACCTTTTCTTCAATCGGCATAATTGGTTTTTGACTTGTCATAAGTTCTACTCACATATATCCTGTCACCGAACTATGTGTTGTTCGATCAGTCCATAATGCAAATGACAAAAACTGTGGCCACTCTTTAACTTTTCCATTACAAGCTTTAACCAATGCTTTCACAATTGGCGGGTGACCGCGTTCGCTTTTCGCATTCCCTTCCGGATTATAAGCAGTAGTCACTAATAGTTTAACTCCACATTTTTCAAAGAACTTACGAGCTTCTTGTGCATTTAATTCTCCACGATCTGCAATGATTTTTCCTACGCACCCGTAACAGCAAATGACATCTTCAAGCAAAAACCTACAAATCCCCTCTGTAGATTTTGTCCTCAATGCTCTTCCTTCTACTTGATTTGATAAATCTTCACGAGCAAAAACCAAATATCTCATCTGCCATAACCCAACCGGTATAATAACCAAATCAACAACCCATTTAAAATGAATAGCGAGAGGATACGTAGGATGAAGACCATCTCGATGTCGGATATTAGAATACGATTGACAGATTTCACATGACTCTACAAATGAGAGCACATCTCGATACATATTTTTCCACCAATATCGTTCCTTGAGTTTAGCAAAAATAGCCCAGATTCCTCTATGCCCTGCCCATAAACTATCATGAAACTCCTTTAATAATTTTAGTTTTTCTTCCCTTTTGCCTATCACTCGTTGTGGCATCCCAATTCCTTTCTTCGGTCTCTTCCATAAGAATCCATCTCGAAGTAAAAATCCATATGCTTTTTTTCTTATTTGTTTGAATTTTTCTGTAGCCCAATTCCCCTGCTTAGTCAGGGTATTCAAATAATGACCAACATCCAATAATTCTCTTTCATAAGCTTCTTCAAGAAATAGCTTGTCTTCTCTGTTGAGATTTGATATTGAATAGAATTTCAATCCGACATCATCAATGTCTTCAACCATTTCGTCCTCCCTCTCGTATCTTGCTCGAGATAGCATGTCTGCTACTAAATTGTCCTTTCCAGTGATATGCTTAAATTCTGGATTTAGTGACTTAATATAAGCAATCCATCTCAACATTGCAATATCTGGCGTTGAACACTTAATAATCATTCCAAGCAATGGCAAGCAATCTGTTTCAATTACTACTACTACCTCAATCAAATAGTCCTTTTCAGCTTTCATAGCCAAAACGACTCTCCAAAGTTCTCTTTTGACTTGCGAATATGCACGCTGATGAATACTTAAAACTTTAGCCTCAAATCGAACTGCAAATATACTCCCATTTGAATCATCTTGACCCACAGCCCATCCAATGGCAATTGGACTAGCGTCCACAGTAAGAATCACTGGTCTATTGCACTTATAATCAACCTTCCTCAATATTGGACGTGACATCAATAATTTCTTCAATCTTTGCATTGCCTGAATATGCCTTTCTTCCCATTTAAATCGGTAACCTTTGGATAACAGTTCATATAATGGATCCGCTAAGTGAGCAAAATGAGGGATCCATATTCGATAAAATACACATGCACCCAAAAACCTGCGAACCTCTGTTAAAGAACCACAATCCTCTTTCATCCTTCCAATTGCATCAACTTTAGTCGAATCTGGTTTTCTTCCGTAAGATCCGCATAAATGTCCAACAATTACAACCTCTCGCACTCCAAATACGGACTTCATACCCGATAATGTAAGATGAACTTCTCCAAGCCGAGTTAAAATCTTTTCACAATCTTGTATATGATCAACAACATATTTGCGACACCCCCTCGTATCTAAAGTTTCATCCTTGTCTCCTTCACTGCACCCTTTTATAGGAACATCATCCAGAAAAGGCATAGTCTTTTCTGGAATAAAATCTCTCAATACCTTATTCATCCCATTCATCATATGCGCAACTCAGGTTGTCGCGCCTTGAGGAAGAGTGCATATTCTAACCAATCCAAGCGGTGTCCTCATCGTTGTCATATCTCTACTTCCTTCGGCAAGTTGAAATTGATCATAACCTGAATACAAATCATCCATTGAATAGATCGCCCTTCCAGCAAACGCCTCAGCAAATTCATCCACAATAGGTCCAATTCCTGCATTCCTGACAGTTACAGCATTCACCAGCTGCATATCTTGAATAAACCGTAGTGATCCATTCTTCTTAGGTACCGTAAACCATCGACTAGAATACGACGCAAATGAAGGTTCTAATATTTTCATCTTTATCTTTTCTTTCGATAGTTCCATCAATTTAAGTAAATGTGCCCTCGGTACTGGAATCGGTCTTAGATTCCAAGGTACATGCGGTACAGTGAAGATAACCATAGGTGTTACAATATTTGGATCCACACACCTAATTTCATGAGATTCGAAGGCAAACAATTTACCTTGTTTAGCCAACATCTTTTTGAAGCAAGTAATTTCCTTCGTTAATAAAGAACCATCAAAACCAATCTTCAATTCTTCAAAAGTCTGTTTAGTAAACTGATGTCCAATACTCATTGGATCTCTTAAACTTGCTTCTTTTGATGCTTCTCCCATTTGTTCTTTAGAATCCTCTGATAATGGTCCGGCAACAGGCTTTACCTTCTTATCTGCCGTTTTATATCTCGTCTCTACTGTGACTTCTGGTGCTTGAAAAGATTCAAGCATGGTATAAACCTCTCTCGAATGAATCTCAACAATCTTATCATTATCTTCTAATCCAATAGATGTAATCAATTCCAATGAATCTTCCAGTCCATTTTCTTCATAAACACCCAAAATCCTCTCATCATCTTGCAATGTACCTATCTTGCGTAACTGTCCTTCAATATCATATAATCTTTTTCTTTCTTTTCTTTTAAAATCATCAACTTTCTTATACATAATATTTCCATTTTCCAACATACCAATAAAACTCGCATCAAAGGCACCTTCATCTCGCGAGAGTACCTCCTCTTTTGTACTTCCATAATCTCGCTTTACAGTGGTACCTCCCCAAAATCCTTAAATCCTTCAACAATCTTTGGCAATGGTTTCTCCCTCAACCTATCTCGATTCTGTTCATAGTTAGGAGGTATTGTTAGAAATTGTACATCTTTCCTCCCATCTTCGCTTCGTACCCTTGCATAAGCAGAACCATCGTCAAGTAGTTTTGTTTTCATCCGTGTTGCTGTGATATAAGGTTGTCCTAAAATCAACGGATAAGACGTTGTATCTTGAACGAAGAAATGTTGCTCCGTGGCAACATCTCCAATTCGAATTTTGACATCTGGACAAGCTCCATATAATTCGCCTCGTGTGTTATTAGCTGCTCGTATTGCCCATCCATGTTCCATATCAATTGGCCATTTTTGCTTCTTATAAAGATCTTTAGACATGAGATTTATTTCAGAACCATGGTCCACCAAAGCAACTATTGGTTCTTCTATATCTCCTACCTTCACCAATACCTCAGTAGTTGCCCTTGCCCAATGCTTTCGAGTATAATGGCTCAAAGTTTCCATTTCCTTGTCACTAGAATCTTCGAAACGTACTCGCTGATTATACCCATTCTTTTCATTTGTTGATTGCTTGAACCAATATCAACCTCTTCTTCATCTCTACATATTCTTGCATCAATAGCATGACTCATTCCAGTTTCGCCCATTAATTGCCTCTTTTGCTTAATGCTGTCAATGATAACATCATGAAACTCCTTCTTTGCAATTTCCAAGACTTCTTTCAATGTGAATTCCACCTTAGCGTTTAATATACGTTCTTCCAACACCCCTTTCAAATTTGTTGCCGCCTCAATGTTAGAAAGTAGTTTATAAGCAATTGATTTGCCCTTATCTTTTGTCTCCGTTGTTTTTTCTCCCAATGATGCTAAGGTATCCTTTACAGGCAATTCTTGTGAAGTTGCCTCCCGAGCCTTGTCTCCTCGAGTTTTCCTCTTAAAAGAATTTCCTTCTCTAGTATCATCAAAATTTCCTCGTCTTTTTTCTTCCATCAAAGCTTCATGTTGGCTCTTAGCAATATATGCATGAACTGAAAGAGACTCAACAGGATCCTCCCAACCTGTTCTACCTCGTATTGTAGCTGCAGTTCTCAATAACGCTTCTCGAGGTAATTTTCCTTCTTGCATTGTAGAAACGGCAGAAGCCCAAAACTCATTAGTTTCCGTACTTCCACCAATTTCATCATCTACTTTAGCACCATAACTTGCACTTTCTCGTACTGCTGTTTCATGCTCTTTTAGGTAATCTTGAACCAATGCTCTCATTCC
This sequence comes from Physcomitrium patens, assembly GCF_059467195.1. Lineage (NCBI taxonomy): Eukaryota > Viridiplantae > Streptophyta > Bryopsida > Funariales > Funariaceae > Physcomitrium > Physcomitrium patens. The sequence continues at coordinate 17,253,482 of NC_143415.1, read as the reverse complement.
TACCTTGCCAAAATTGGTTTGAAGAAGATCTTCCCTATCTTTTAATGCTATCTTCCCATCTTTCTAGCAAATAATTCCTTGCCGTATCATATTATTAAATTCATTGCAAACTTTCCTAGTGTGTGAAGCGTCATCACACCAAATGCATCTTTGTTCATATCCTTATTTTGAAACATTCTTCGAATTGTTTGTAGAAGTATTCTCTTCAAGTCTTGCCAATTTGATTTGAAGATCTCGCATTCCTCGTATAATTTCTTCCATTCCTATATCAGCTTTCTTTGATAAGGATGTCGAAGGTTGAATAGTAGGCATTGTTGGTGGTGTTGTACGTTTTGGAGCTTTGCGTACTTGTACTGTTTTCGGAATATTGCTCCTATCCTTCGTCCTTTCTCTTTTTGTAAGCAATCCCACCGCATCTTCAACGTTCTTCCACTTTGTTGTCAATCCTTCATCTTCTTCTTTGTCTTCAAGAAGGGGTTCTAATTTTCCTTGCAATTCTCCGTCAGCAGCTTGAAGAAATAGATCAACTTTGTTCGGCTCCTATGTCAATTTTTCTACCTTCGATAATTGAAAGTACTGCCTCTCAAATTCCCTTAGTAGCTCTGTTTCTTACAAATTCTTATTAGGCCGTTCAATCCATTCCAAAAACAGCTTCTTAGTAACGCGATCAACATCTTCGAAGAAATATTCGTCTTTTAATGCATGTGTAAAAACCTCCCATGAATTCTCATAACGATCCGTAATCAATGTAATATGGTCCCTTATCTCCGGTATCGTGGCAAGTCCAAATAGTGCAACCATTTTCTTCTCAGAAACCCGATTTAATTCCATTTCACGAACATAACATCTTAAATACCTTGAAATATTCCTCCCATCAAATTGATCAATTTTATTAACCACTGCTTGCAATGCTTTGGTTGCCAAAGCTTCCTTTCGATCATTGCTTTGCTGTTGCTGCATTGACAATGAGAAGGCTTGAAACAAACTAGCAATAGACGGACCCATGTGCATACCTTGTCCTTTAGAAGACTCTCCACTAGAAACTTTTCCCAAAAATCCTTCAAAATTTTTATTTTCGTTTTCCATAAAAATAAAGATAAAATCAACCGAAATTCAATACCTTCCATCTCAAGCTTTCACTTCGGGTTCACCACTTTTTGTCATATTACGTGCTTTCCTGCTCGAGAACGCGCCGGGCGTTTGGCTGTAGAAGGTAGTATGGAGATTCACCGATAGTCAAGCAGTCTATCAGTTTTTGACTGCTGGAATATAAACGACTGCAACAATGTATCGTAAATCTATACGGATGCTCTTCGACTACTTCTCGAAGTCCTTCTCGACCAGCTGTTAGGTCTCTAGACGTTACAGAGAATCCCGAACAACCCAAACTGTTAATCTTCAATACTACTTTGTACTTACGATCTTATATCCACTGACTGTCTTGTTAGATTAACCCAATAAATTTCATTCACTCCGCATACTCAATCTTATAGACACCCTTTTAATCCTTCAATCACAGACGTGACTCGATTTCACAAAACAGTCAAGAGTATTCAAACCCACTTCATTAAAAATCCCGATTCACCATTACAATACGGACTTCAGCAACAATTGTCCAGTCTTCCCAAAACGCTACGAAGAAGAAAAATCCAAATTCTCTGTCTTTCCTTCCCCGACCCGAAGCATGAAGCTCCTCTTCTCTAATCCCCTTGATCTTTAAAAACCTCAAATGAAAACCGAACTAGTAACCTTGCAAAAGCTTGAAACTAGCTCCCCTCCGATTCCCAGAGAAAAAAATAAACCCTCCTTTCAAAACTATATCCTCCCTAATCTTATCCTCTGAATTTCTTCAATCTTCCGTCTTAGATCTGGAATTTGCTCCCATCGACAAGCTTGGATCCGAAATTGGCTCTCGTTGTCAGAGCTTTTTCCTCCGTTTTTACCTTTAAGAAATCCATTTACCAAAAACAACGTTCCCTGAAACGTTACAGAGAACAGGACACCCCGAAACAGAATCGAAACCCCATAATCGGAACCACATTGAGTCGCCTGACCAATTCAGGTTCCATATTGGATAAGATATCCGTAATAACCTGGATGTTCCCGTAATTGGGTCTGCATTGGGTTGCCCGGCCAATTCAGGTCTCATATTGGGTAAGAGGACCCGGATTGGATTCTCGAAATTGGATCCAATTGGCTCTTCGAACCTGTCGTGTGAATTCGTCCTTCTCTTCCTGCTGACTCTTGTTATTGGAATTGAATGGAGCATTTCAGTATGCCTCGAATGACTGTAACGGGGTGATTGAACCTGGCCACTCAGTATTTGTACAGGAGTTGGTCGATGCTCCCAATATTTGAGGTAACTGAATATTAATAAAATTCTCCTTTCTTTTTATTTTCACTGTATACTCATGTTACAACATGACACCGTTGGTTGAAAGGTCTTATCAATCATCTTCAAAGAAAACAAAGATTAGAGTATATGACGAATATAATTTGTCGCATTGTAGATTTCTTCAACATATGATGACCGCTCCTCGTGGAACTCATCATTAGGAGGGAGGGTAATGTCATGGACATAATCATGTAAGCCAATAATTATATAAATAAATAGATAAAAATAAGTAAAAGTAGATAAAAATAAGTTAAATCTATAGTATTTGATATAAAAGCTTCCTAGAAGCTTCATAGATGCTGCTTTGATCTTATAGGTGTCTTTAATTGACTTTTTGAATTGGAAACGTGGCCAACAAGTTGGCCTTGTAGCACATTTGTTGTTATCTTGAAGACCAAGCTAACTATGTGGCTCACACATAAAAAAACTTATCTTGTAAGTCAAGGCATATATCCTACAAAGTTAGCACATATTGGAGGTCCTATAGAACATCACCACGTAGTCCCTAGTTAGATAGTATATATAGAGACAAGAGTAAAGCCTTCTTCACTCTTGTCACCTCCTTTCTTGCTTCTAATCTAGTTTCAAGGGTCTCTATTTTTCTTGACTTTTGGCAATAGCTATTCCATTTTTTTTTTTTTAATATACATATCATGTTATTTCTATTTTGTCATCTTTCTTTGAGAGAAGTCTCACTTGTTTATTTTTCTTTATCATATTCTTATCCTTGACACTAGCATCAACTGTAAGTATCATCGATTTGCCATCCTCATAACTTTTCCTTCGCAATACACGTGGAGAAGATAATATTTGCTTTAGTTTTTGAATTATTTTTGTGTGCTTCTTCTCCAATTTAAATTTGAACTGTTTTTGTGTACTTTTTTTGTAGCAAACAATAAAGAGGATCAGCTACATGTGTATAATGAGGAATCCATATGCAATAAAATATACAAGCTCCTAAAATTCTCTATACCTCTGTTTGTGAGCTATAACCTTCATCCGTTGTATGACATCCATCTTATTAAGATCAGGTTTGTGACCAAACCTTCCACACAAATGCTCCACAATAGTAACTTTTTAAACTTCAAAGATAAATTTAGCTCTTGATAGTGTCAAGTGAACATCCTCAAGTCGAGATAAAATTTTGTCACGGTCTGAAATATGATTAGACACAAATTTATGGCATCTCTTTTAATCAATTGTTTCATTTTTTTCTTCTTTCATATACCCCTTTATTGGAATATCATCCAAGAAGGACATAGTCTTTTCTAGAATGAATTCACAAAGAACCTTATTCATCTCATTCATCATGTGAGCTACCGAATTTGTTGTTACCATAGTAATGATATCTTTTCTTCCTTCAACTGGTTGAAATTGATCATATCCAAAATAGAGATTTTTAATAGAGTAAATTACTCTACCAGCAAATGCCTCAATAAATTCTCCCATAATTGGTCCAACCCCGATAATTCTAATAGTCACTTGATTCACTAGTTGCATATCTTGAATGAACTGTTGTCGGAGTAGAGAGAGTTTGTCTCAAGAAAGCGCTAGGCTTTTGGCTGCCATTAAATAATCAATCAAGTCTAAGATATAAAAAACCAAGATTATACATATAATATTTTTTTTTTTGGGGCAATTACATCAAAACACAAGCCCAAGTACCAAGAAAACATCCAAATATATTATAAAGTTCTTAAAACCTTATATATCCTTATGAGAGATGTTTTCCAAACTACAAAAGCTTATTTTTCAAAATCGGACCGTCCAAACAATCCTTAATTTTACTTGAAGTACTGATATACTTTCAAAAAATTCTACAAAAAAAATCAACAGCAAATTCGATACGGATCTTGAGATATCGCCAAAATCTTAAAAGTAGCATTAAACCCTTGCTTACTTACACCTGCATGCTAATTTCTTCATATCTCATAAAATAAGTATTCAAATACCATGAAATTTTGATGTATAGCTTTTCAACTTAATAATTCATATTTATAGAAATTTTGAGCCAAAAATTCTTCCAAAAACTCAAGATATGGCTCCAACCATTACTATCAACAAAATGACTCACTTATTGCCTTTGAATTATATGTGTTGTCTTCAAATGTCTATAATTCTTTCATCTAAACTTGAAATTCATCGAATTGTATATGTTAAGTATAGCCAAAAAAAATTCCTCTTCAAGACTAGTCGCCGATGTCATAATGTGTGAAGTCTAGCTTGAGAATGCTCCGATCACCTGGTTGTAGAAGGAAGAATAGAAATTGCGATAACAAAATCCTAAATAGAATACTAACAATGCTCTAATTAGATTATAATAATGGTAAACAAACGCAATCCAATGCAAAAAAACTCAAAGAAATTTCAAACAAACAATAAAATTCTTAAAGAAATATTAGAATGATCACAAATTTTACTCAAATATATGTCAATTCAACCTTAATTTAATTCTAGTTAAAATCCTATTGAATTTCACTCAACTTTAGACCAAACCTAATTAAATCTTAAATCCTAATAATTCCTAAATCCTAAGTCAAATCCTAAACAAATCTTAAATTAAACCCTATTCCAAATCCTAAATCCTAAACCAACTCCTAAATCAGATCCTAAACCAAATCCTAATCCAATCCTAAATCCTAAACCAAACCTTAAATCAAATCCTAACCAAACCCTAATCCAAATCCTAAATCAAATCCTAATCAAATCTTAAACCCTAATCCAAACCCTAATCCATATCCTAATCCAACCTTAAAGTCTAATACAAATCCTAAACCTTAAACCAAACCTTAAATCAAATTCTAATCCAAACCCTAAATCAAACCTTAACCAAATCCTAAACTTTAATCCAACTCTAAACTCTAATGCAAATCCTAAACCCTAAATCAAATCTTAATCCAAATCCTAAATCAAACCCTAACCAAATCCTAAAACCTAATCCAAACCCTAAAACCTAATCCAAATCCTAATCCAAATCCTAATCCAAACTCTAATCCAAACCCTAAAACAAATCCTAGCCAAACCCTAATCCAAATCCTAGTCCAAACCCTAATCCAATCCTAAACCGAACCCTAGCCAAACCCTAATCCAAATCCTAGTAATTCCTATGACAAATTTAAACCTCAATATCTAATGAATAATCCGTTGATCTCAATTCAAAATTTGTAAACTTTTTAAAAATCAAGTTCAAAAAAAATAATAAAAATTTGAAAAGGATCGGAGTTACCAAATTGACGAAAACCTCAAAAATGTGTTCGGGTGTTAGCCGGCCTCCTTCTCCAATCTTGTTGCCAACCTTCCAATGCCAATTTCTCTTCTTTGCGCCATTCGATTGGTTTCAAATTTCTCATGGACATAGGAAAACAAGTCTAATATCCTCTCACACAAATTTTACTCCAATCCAACGAGTAGATTGCATGAAATCTAAAAAACCCTCACTGGACCTAAAATTCTACTTTCTAAGACCTTGACTCACTTAAACCTCAATATCTCTCAGTTCAACCATTAGATCAAGTTCAAATTCACAACATGTATTCAACACAACTATAACCATGAATCCAAAAACATTCACCTATAGATCTGCAACAAAACTCTCGAAATCACTCAAAACATAAACCCTATTTTATTTCATAAAACCCAAATCATCCGAAAAAACCTCAATTTGCAAAGCTCTTAAAAATTCATATCAACTCCAAATCACCCAAAATCAATGCCCATAGAAACCCTATCCAATCTTCTCTCAAACTCCACTCTCTGATTTGCCAATGAGTCCCGGAGTCGTCGTCGAGACTCGGTTTTGTGCCTTAGGGTCTGATTTCGACCCTGGTTCATAACCGGCCCTCTCCGGGTATCAATATCTAGTTTTTCTAAGTAACTTTTTTCTAGAATTTACTCTTAAATTTCTTCTAAAGATTCTTATATCATTTATTTTTCCAATATACTTTGATTTGCCTTACTTATGGTACTACAAAATAAGTAGAAGTCACCTTTCTAAAAGGCAGCATTGGTACCTTTTAATTTTTCTACCCCTTTGGCTATTAACTATTTTTCTAAGATAATTTTTTCTAATACTCTGAACTAAGATCTCTTAAATTATAATAATATCCACACTCTTTCACCTATTAATCGTGTTACAGCACGACATCCACCCCCCTTGAATCTGTGCATCCTCCGGCATGTGCCAACAATTCTTGAATATGTTGATGTAGAATGTTCTTCATCAAAACAAATGCCTTCATCCGTTTGTTTAAATAACTTGATTCGTTTACCTACTATAGGTACCTTCAATTCTGTACCATCAAGTTCTTGTAATGAATATGTTCCATTGTTGTGTGCCCTTTTGACAATATAAGGTCCAAACCATCTCTTTGCAAACTTCTTCATAGTGCTATGTTAATTATCTAAGCTACTATCATAAACTAATACCCAATCACCATCTTCTATAGCCTTGGGTCGTAATCGATGTTTTTTATCACATCTTTCTTTATTCTTTTCCCTTGCTTCTTTCAATTTTTTTATTGCTATTTCAACATCTTTGGGTCTTCTTTTTAGTTGCTGAATCCATAATGCTAAAAGTTCTTCTCTGTTGAGATCATTCTTCTAAGGAAATACACTCCATATAGGTACTACATCTTCTATTGGCATTACTGGTTTTTGACCATATACTAATTCAGAAGGCATATAACCTGTTACCGAACTATGAGTTGTACGATCTGTCCATAGTGCAAATGGTAGTAGTCTAGGCCATTCATGTGCTTTTCCATTATATGCCTTTAGTAATGCCTTAACAATAGGTGAATGCCCACGCTCACTTTTACCATTACCTTCTGGATTATATGCAGTTGTTAATGTCACGGACACAGAATACAGACTTGATATCTACCAAAAAGTTCAAGAAGAACTGGCAAGAACTAGATTAATCAGATAAATACAAGAACAACACCAGAGACGTGAGCTAGAGCTCCGAGAGATGTATTGTCGAGACTGAAGAACTCTTCAGTCTCGATTCCAATATATACTCCTATTTAGGAAGCTTCTCAAGCAACTTCTACCAACTAGGAAGCTTCTAGAAGGTTCTTGAGACTTGCTTCTAGAAGGTTTTAGAAACTTATCTCTAGAAGGTTCTAAGGACTATGTCCCTAACATCTTCTATCAACTAAGAAGCTTCTAGAAGGTTCCAGAGACTTGCTTCTAGAAGGTTCTAGAAGCTTGTCTCTAGAAGGTTCTAAGGACTATGTCCCTAACATCACCTCCTCCTTTAGCTTCGAGGTCTCTGAGAAGAAATGTTGTTGTCAATCAGTACCAACGCAAGAAAATGGAGATCTGTCACATAACGTCTGCTATGAACTCCAACTGTTGTTCACGAGGTAAGTGGTTCATCGGCCCTTGAAGCCAACGGTAGTGGCCCACTCCTTCAACTTCTGACCAAGCATGAACTTCCGTGTCTTCATTGTAAAATTGTCGTGCAAATATGCCTTCTGGTTGACCATCGTAAGCAGGCTCGGACTCAAATACAATCACCAGTGATCGGTTACTTGGTATCCTCCGTGGTCGTCGTGGTGTAGGTGGTTCTTCATCTCGGGGTCACCTTCGTGAACTAGTTGGTTGAAATAATCTGACTAGCGTAGTATCTATCTCTTGGCTATCCATATCAGAAGACCAAACTATGGCTACTGAAAAAATTCTATTTTATCTTGGAGAAAATAACTACATCAACTACGAATTTTGATGGTGCTCTCTCCCTTTCTTATATTCTTGGGTGAGCAAGGTTCAGAAAGATGTTATTGTCAAACCGGCTTAGGTTTATGAGGACGTTGTTGATGAAATTCCTGTACCTTTTGCGACGCATTGGTGAGATTTTCAGCTGGCTCTCATGTTTGCTCATTTATGTCGTAGCCGCACCAATGAACAAGATACTCCAACTTGCCCCACCTTCGCCGAGAATCCAGCACCTTTTTAACTTCGTATTCCTCGTGGTTCTCGATTTCAATATTAGGTGGTGGACATTGCACTCTTTCAAGAAAAGATGACTCTCGATAAGGCTTTAACAAAGAAACATGAAAGACTGCATGTACCTTCATAGAAGCCGGTAATTTCAGATGGTACGCCACTGGATTGATTTGCTTTTGGATGATAAATGGTTCCAATCTTCGATAGTCCAACTTATCACATGGTCGCTTGGTCTTCATATTCCGTCGAAGAAGCCATGCTTTATCTCCAATTTTGAAAGTAGGTGCTTGATTCTGAAATCTATCTGCAGACGCCTTGAAGGATTCTTGAGCGGATTGTAATTGAAGCTTCAATGTATTTTGAAGCTCTAATAGTTGTTTCGCAAATCCTTCAGCTGTTGGATTGTTATTTGTTGATGGACTCAATAAATCAAGCTTTGGATGATACCCATAGTTGGAAAAGAATGGTGTGTATTGAGTCGACGCATAGAGGGTGTTGTTATGTGCAAACTCGGCTAGCGGCAGATATGTGGTCCAATCGTCTTGCTGATAGTTGATGCTGTATCGTAAGTATTGTTCTAAGACTTGGTTCACCCATTCCGTTTGACCGTCAGTTTGAGCATGAAAAGTCGAAGAAAGCTTGATATCCACCTTCAATATCTCAAAGAGAGATCTCCAAAACTTCGATACGAACTGGGTTCCTCGATCTGATACGATATTATCTGATAGTCCATGATATCGATACACATTATCGAGAAAGAGCCTTGTTGTGACTTCAATGGACGATGTCTTCTTGCAAAGAACAAAGTGTGCCATTTTTGTGAGTCGATCTACCACGACAAAGATGCTGTCAAATGACTTCAATGATGGCAGGTCCGTGATGAAGTCCATGGAAATTGAAGATCATAGTCGATGTGGAATCGGCAATGGCTGTAGGAGTTCATAAGGGCGATGCTAAGGATTCTTGGATCTTGAACAGATGTCGCAGGAGAAGAAAAAATCTTTCACATCCTTCTACATTTGGAGCCACCAAAAATCTCGAGAAATAAGCTCCAAGGTCTTGTTGAATCCAAAATGTCCCGCAGCTACAAAATCGTGGCGAGATTGAAGAACTAGGAGTTGTGCTGGTCCTTTTGGGATATATAACCGCTCTTCAAAGTATAAAAGATCTCCCTCCACCTTGAACTTGTCGTCATTGGCACGCTGCTTAATATCAATGGCTATTGAATCTTCAATGGTTACGGCACGTACCTGATTCAGGAAGTCAACATCAATTCGCATAATAGTAGCGCAAAGCTGAAATTACTCTAGCTTCAACAATATCATGCATTGTTGATTCTCTAGCCTTTGGTACAAGATATGATCTCCTCGATAAGGCATCAGATAGGCCTTGCTGCTCTCTAGGTGGATATGTAATAACAAAATCAAATCTTGATAGCAGCATACTCCACTGAGCTTGACATCGATTTAGAACTCGAGCCGATATGAAATACTCATAATTCTTGTGATCTGTGTATACGGTCACTGGATGTGCAGCTTCTTTAAGAAAGTGACGCCATTCTTGAAAAGAATCCACTGTAGCAAGAAGTTCCTTATCGTGGATCTCATAATTGATTTCAGCAGCAGAGAACTTTCGAGAATAGAATGCAACCAAATGGAGCTTCTTATCTTCTCCCATTTGTGAAAGTACAGCTCCTAAAGTAAAATCCGAAGCATCAATTTCTAAATAAAAGGCCTTTGTAAAGTCTGGATGTACCAAGATTGGAGCTGTAGTAAATGTGGTCTTCAGGTTTTGAAATGCCTTCTCTGCTAGAGGTCCCCATTCCAGCTTATCCTTGCATGTCAACCGAGTGAGAGGAGCAGCAAATTGAGAGTAATTCTTGATAAAGATTTGATAGAAGTTGGCAAAATCAAGAAAGCATTGTACGTCTCTAATCGTCTTCGGAACCTCCCAAGACACAATTGCTTCCACCTTCTTGGGGTCCATCTTCAAGCCTTTCGTAGTCACAACAAATCCCAAAAACTCCATCTCTATTTGATGAAATAAACACTTCTCCAACTTAGCATATAGTCCTCGCTCGGGTAGTTTCTCCAATACCAAACGAACGTGTTTTTCATGCTCTTCCTCATTTTTGGAGAATATCAAAATATCATCCAAATAGATGACAACAAAATCGTCAAGGTACTCTCAAAAAATGTCATTCATCATATATTGAAAGACCGCTGGAGCATTGGTAAGACCAAAGGACATGACATAATATTCAAAATAGCCATACCTTGTACGGAACGCTGTCTTCCACTCATCTCCTTCCTTGATTTGAATGAGGTTGTAAGCTCCCCTTAGATCAATTTTTCTAAAGATCCTTGCATGTCTAAGTTGTTCTAAGAGACTAGAAATCAAGGGTAATGGGTAACGATTCTTCTTTGTTACCTTGTTGAGGCCTCGATAGTCCACGCACATCCGCAACGAGCCATCTTTCTTCTTCACAAATAAGATGGGTGCTCCAGCTGATGATTTTGAATGACGGATGAAGTTCTTGGCTAGATTCTTATCGATGTACTTCCGCAACTCGACCAACTCCATCTGTGATAGATTTTAGATTGGGCCAAAAGGCGGTTGTACTCCTTCCTGTAAGTCTATGGCGCAATCATATGGTCTGTGTTTCGGTAGCATGTCGGCATTTTTCTTTTGAAACACGTCTTTAAAATCCTTATATTGCTCTGGTATACTTGCTGTCGAGATCTTCTCCCCGGTAGTTGGAGCAGCATAAATGACAAATGGTGTGCCTCCCTTAGACAATCTTATAAACGCTCTTGCTCCAATGAATAAGGATTTCTCTATTCGGGGTTTTCTACTACGCTTGCTCTTGGGTGGTTTTATGGAAAAGGTCATCTTCCACAACTTCCAATCTATGGATGGATTATGCTTTTCCAACCAAGAAAGACCAAGAATAACAAGATTTGATGGGGTTCTAATAATATTGAAAATAATATGACTACTATGGTCCTTAAACTTCACTTCTATAGGTTCTGATTCATGGGTGACACTACCAGACAAAAAAGGTCGTCCATCTATGACCTCAATGTGAACAGGTTTGGATTTTTGTACTAAAGGGATGTTATGACAACTTGCGAATTCTTCGTCTAAGAAACAAGAAGATGCTTCTGAATCTAATAATGCTAAGGTTCTCAATTTCTGAGGGCCAATAAGCAAAGAGATTATAAAATAAAGGGCAGGTTGAGCGGAAAGAAAGGAACTTGGTTGTTGTTGCGATATTTCACTATCCAACCGCACGGTTCCTATTGTGGCTGGGCATCTTCATTTTCCTGAATAAACGCACCCCTAGTCTTAATAATACGTCGATTTTACTTCTTGGGGCAGTTTTCAACTTTGTGGCCTTCTTCACCGCAATACAAGCATAGACCTTCCTCCATACGTCGCTTTTTTTCTTCTAGAGTAAGAGATTTGACACGTACCGCATCAATTTGCATGTCTTCTACCACTGAATGTGAATTCACGCTACTTGTTGACATAGTTGGAGTGTCGCAAACCGTATGTTGTCTTGAACGTTGGTCTTGGCGACGTTGGAATAGGCGGTTATCGCACTTCACAGCTTGGCTAATAGCTTCGTTGAGTGTTTGCGGATAAGGAAGAGTTAACAGCAAATCCTTCACATCGTCCCTTAAACCCCAATAGAATTGACTCATCAATGCTTCTTTGTCCCAATTCATGTCGCATGCTAATTGCTTGAAGTCCGATGCATAGACTGATGTAGAACGCATCCCTTGTCGTAGTGACCGGATCTTTGTTGTAGCCCATTGAACCTTGTGGTGTTCACCAAATGCTTCCGCAAATGCCTCCAAAAAGGTTTCAAAGTTCTTTAGTATGGACAATCGTTTCTCAAACAAAGGAACAAACCATGATAGAGCTTGTCCTGTAAATAAGGCTCCAACAAGCCCAACACGTGACTCCTCCGTTGGATAGCGTTCGGGCTGTAAAACTGTTATCAACTTGATTTGGTTGATGAATCCTCGAAACTTGGAACGTGTACAATCGAACTTGTCCGGAAGGCTAACTCGGGGTTCCTTATGTTGTAGAACCAACGGTGCTTGTCGAACCTGAGGTAAAGTTGCTTCTCCAAGTGTAGAAGTTTGAGGCTGGTGCAACCTAGATTGTGCCATCCCAGATGCTCCATCATTATGAAGCCTTGCCACGACTCCTTCAATCTCTGCAGTTCTTTGTGATAACTTAGCAAGGGCATTCAAGATAGCATCTAACTTGGACTCTGAACTTTCCGTCATACTAATGTCTTGGCCCCTGACCATTCTAAGAGAAGAACAAGAATGATTCTACAAGAAGACAATATTGGTTTAGAGGAAGGTACTCTGCAACCTCTAAAATACCTTAAGAGCTTCAAGAAAAGAGGTAATCCACTCTCTCCAAGAAGAATAAGACTCCAATATTGTAACAAAAGAAGTATCAGTTTAGAGGAGGGTAATCCGCAACCTCTAAAATGCTAGTACACTTCCAAGCAGAGGGGTAATCCACACTCTAACAAAGAAGAAACTAGCTTTGATATCTGAGGTGAGTGAAGTCTTGACAAAATGTCACGGACACAGAATACAGACTTGATATCTACCAAGAAGTTCAAGAAGAACTGGCAAGAACTAGATTAATCAGATAAATACAAGAACAACACCAGAGACGTGAGCTAGAGCTCCAAGAGATGTGTTGTCGAGACTGAAGAACTCTTCAGCCTCGATTCCAATATATACTCCTATTTAGGAAGCTTCTCAAGCAACTTCTACCAACTAGGAAGCTTCTAGAAGGTTCTTGAGACTTGCTTCTAGAATGTTCTAGAAACTTATCTCTAGAAGGTTCTAAGGACTATGTTCCTAACATCTTCTACTAACTAAGAAGCTTCTAGAAGGTTCCAGAGACTTGCTTCTAGAAGGTTCTAGAAGCTTGTCTCTAGAAGGTTCTAGAAACTTGTCTCTAGAAGGTTCTAAGGACTATGTCCCTAACAGTTAAAGAAAGTTTAATTTGTATCCTATTAAGAAATTCTCATGCTTCCTTTGCATCCAATTCACCTCTATCTGCCATAATTTTTCCAATACAACCATAGCGACAAATAACTTCTTCTAATAGAAATTGACATATATCTTTAGTATCCTTTGTTTTTGATGCTTCTATAAATATCTATCATGTAAAAAATATCCATAGGCTTTCTTACGAATTTTCTTAAATTCTTGATCTATCTAAATTTTTTGTCGTTTTAATGTGCTCAAATACTCTCCAATATCTTTCCATTCATTTTCATATAAATCTCTTAAAAATGCTTCTAATGGTATATTAAAATATACACCCTTTTCCTTTGATAATGCATTGGTATAAAATTTTGTACCCACATCATCTTCTAAATCAATCATCTTTTCTTCATCATTATACCTTGCTCTCGATAACATATCTACAACTGAATTTTCTTTCCTTGCAATATGTTTAAATTCAGAATTCATAGATTTGATATATGCTATCCACCTCAACATAGCAATATCAGGAGTTGAACAACTTGTAATCATGCCTAACAAAGGTAGACAATCTGTTTCTGTAACTACTGATGCTCCAATCAGGTACTCTTTTTCATTTTTCATAGCTATTATTATACCCCATAATTCTCTTTTGATTTGCGCATATGCCCTTTGCCTAGAATTCAATACCTCTGCTCCAAATCTTACTACATATCTATTTTCTTGTTCATCATCTTGCCCAACCGCCTAACCTATTTCAATTGGACTTGCATCAACTGTTAATACCACTAGCCTTCCACCTTCATAATTTACTTTCTTCAAAGTTGGAGATGAAGAAAGAAGTTCTTTCAATTTTTCCATAGCTTTCTGTTGTTCTTCTTTTCATTGAAATTTTTGATTCTTTCTTAATAACTTATATAATGGATTTGCTATATGTGCAAAGTGAAGTATCCATATATGATAGAAAATACATGCTCCTAAAAATCTTCTCACTTTCGTTGTATTTGTACATTCTTTCATCTTTTTAATAATATCAATCTTTTCTATAGTTGGCTTACGTCTATATGAACCACATATGTGTTCTACCACCAAAATTTCTTTTATTCCAAACATTGATTTTGTCCCCGATAAGGTTAAATGAACTTCTTCCAATCTTTTCAAAATCTTCTCACAATCTTCAATATGATCTGCCACAAACCTCTTACATCCCTTTGAATCTAAAGTTTCATCCTTTCTTTCTTCTTCACATCCTTTAATAGGTACATCATCCAAGAAAGGCATTGTTATTCTTAGAATATAATCTCTTAATACCTTATGCATCCCATTCATCATATGTGCTACAGAATTTGTAGTCTCTTGTGGTAATGTGCACATTCTAACCAATCTTAACGGTGTCTTCATAGTTGTCAAATCCCTACTTTGTATTGCCAATTGGAATTGATCCTAACCTGAATAAAGATCACCCATTGAGTAGATAGCTCTTCCAGCAAATGCTTCTGTAAATTCATCCACAATTGGACTTGAACCCATATTTCTAATAGTCACTTTATTTATGGGTTGCATACCTTGTATAAATCTCATTGTTCCATTTTTCTTTGGCATTGTAAACCATCGATAAGAATAAGGTACTATAGATGGTTTCAAAATTCCTATTTTAATCTTTTCATTGAGTAAATCTACTAACTTAGATAAATGCGCTCTTGGTACTGGAATTGGTCGCAAATTCCATGGTTCATGAGGAATAGTAAAAATAACCATGGGTGCTACAATATTTGGATCAACACATCTAATTTCATGTGCTTCAAATACAAAAGCTTTTCCATGATGTGAAAGCATATCCCTAAAACATTTTTCTTCACATTTTGTCAAAAATCCATCACCTCTAACATTTAATCCATCTAATGTAACATCCGTAAATTTATGCCCTATTTTCCTTAGATCTCTTAGATTTGGTTGTATTGATGCTCCACTTATCATTTCTTCACAATCACATGGTAGTGGCAAAGCCACTGGTTTGACCTTCTTTGCTACTGATTTATACTTAATTTCAATATATACCTCTTGGCGACTTAAATTTTCTTTAAATCCTTGTATTTCATCATAAAATTCTTTAGAACACACATTAATAACTCTATTTTCTACTTGTAACCGACATTGTAATAGATAATTTAATTCCCCCATAGTATCTGCAAAACCTACTTCTTCATATGTTCCTGAAATAAATTCATTTTCAACCAATTCTCCATTTTTTTTCAAATTTTTTTCTATATTTTTAATATAACATCTGTCCCTCTTTTCTATTTTGTCAATAGTCTTAAAAGTCAATACACAATCTTGTATCATTCCAATAAGTTTGGTAGATAACAATTCTTTTTCTAAATTAAGCAGGAGCATTTCTTTCTCTAATCCATTGCAACCCCGCCTTATAATGGTGTGTGGTAAAAATCCTCAAGATCTTCAAATTTCTCATTTGATATTGGTTTCTCTCTCAACTTATCACGATTTCTCTCATGATTAGCACAAACAGTTAAAAATTGAATTGCTTTCATCCCATCTTGGCTTCTTATTCTTGCATAAGCTGAACCATCATCCATTACTTTTGTTTCCATTCGTGTGGAAATAATATATGGTTGTCCCAATATAATAGGATATGTAGACATATCTTGCACAAAGAAATTTTATTCATGAATAACATCTCTAATTATCACTTTGATATTTGGACATGCTCCATACAAATCTCCCTTTGAATTATTTGCAGCTCTTATCATCCACCCATATTCAGTATCAATAGGCCATTTTTCCATATTATATAATTTCTTTGACATTAAATTGATTTTAGAACCATGATTAATTAATGCTACAACTGGTTCTTCTAAATTTTCCAATTTTATTAAAGACTCCGTTGTAGCTCTTGCCTAATGACTTCTAGAATAATGGCTAGAAGCTTGAATGACATCTTCTTTTTCTGCAAACCTTACTCGCAAGACATCTCTAAAATTTTGTATTTCATCTTCTTCATCTTTATTTCTTTCCATTGCTCTTGTTCCTTGTGCATTTGATGTCATAGAGTCTCCTATAGATTGTCGTTTTCTCTTTATTGTATCAATAATAACTTCATGAAACTCACGCTTTGTAATTCCTAGAATTTCACCAATTGTGAATTCAACCTTTCCACTTAAAATCCGCTCCTCCAATACCTTCTTCAAATCTGTAGCTGCTTCAATATCTGATTGTAATTTATAAGCAAGAGCCTTTGCTTTTTCTTTTCTAATTTCCCTCTCTTATGTAGAAATGCTCTCCATTGTCTCTTCATGTATAGAATTCTTTTGTTGTCGTGCTTTTTCTCCCCTCGTAATTCTTTTTGAGGGCCCTTCATTATTTTCATCTCTCCTTCGTTTTTCTTCTATTAATGCTTCATGTTGACTCCTTGCAATATGAGCATGTACAGATAGTCTATCTACTGGATCATTCGACTCAGTAATTTATCGAATGTTATTACCAATCCATTTCAAATCATCGCTTATAAAATTTACCCTTTCAGTATACTTCATTGCACTTGTCCACAAAGAACTAGATTCTATTGGAAACTCAAGGTTTATACTTAAACATCTACTAGGATCTGCTTCCACCCAATATGTTGATGCTTCATTGCTTGAGATTATCTGCACTTTAAAAGTATCTCCAATAAATAACTTCATTCCTCCTTTACCAAAATTTATTTTCAATTTTTCTCCTTTTTCTTTTGAGTGTATCATACCATCTTTAAAAAAAATAACTCTTTTACATAATGCCTCTGTAAATTCTTCGCATTCCCTCCTCGAGTGATCTATGCTGTCACACCACATGCATCTATGTACTACACCCTCCATTGGCTTTGGTCTTTGTTTTGTTGATATTCTTGATGATTGACCTTTCTCTTCAAGTTTTATAAATTTTATTTTTAAATCTCTCATTCCACGTATGATTTCATCAATTCCTGTTTCTTCTTTCTTTGATGTAGCCATTGAAGATTGAATTAAAGATGTCGGATGGATACTAGACACTTTTATCTTAGATGGCTGTAATGGTCTTTGATCACCCCCCATATCTTTTCTCTTTTCTCTTTTTGTCATCGTCCTTATAGCATCCTCTATCCTTTCTCAATTTGTTGTCAATCCTTCATCTTCTTTTTTATCTTCAAGCATGAATTCCAACTTCTCTTGCAACTTTCCATCAGCTACTTGAAGAAAGAACTCCACCTTACTTGGATCCAATAACTGTCTTTCTTTCTTTGATAAAGAAGAATATTGCTTTTCAAACTCCCTTAATAATTCTATTGCTAGAAGATCCTTCTTTGGCTTTTCAATCCATTCAAAAAAAGACCTTTTTGTAACCCTATCACTATCTTCTAAGAAAAACTCATCCTTCAAAGCTTGAAAAAATTTCTCCCATGAACCTCCAAAGTGTTGAATAAGAAACTTAACTTGATTTTTTATCTCTCGTGTAGAGGCTAATTCAAATAATTGAACCATCTCACTTTCTGAAATACGCTTCAATTTCATTTCCTTTACATAACATCTTAAATATTTTGTAATATCCTTTTCTTCAAATTGATCGATCTTGTCCACGACCGCTTGTAATGCTTTGTTAGCCATACTCTCTTTACGATCTTTAACCTCTTGCTCTTGTTGTTGTATGAATAAGGTCAAAGCTTTAAATATGCTTATGGAGTTAGGATCAAAATGCATACCTTGTCCTCCAAATGAAGCTCTTCTTCCAACTCCACTTGAAGCACTATCCAAATTGCCTCCTTCCATTCTCCTTTAATTCCTTCTCCAAAATTCAAATAAATAAAAAAAAATAATAATAAATTCCTTCTACCTTAAGCGTTTCACGTCAGATTCACCAAATATGTCGTAATGTGTGAAGTCTTGCTTGAGAATGCTCCGAGCACCTGGTTGTAGAAAGAAGAATAGAAATTGCGATAACAAAATCCTAAATAGAATACTAACAATGCTCTAATTAGATTATAATAATGGTAAACAAACGTAATCCAATTCAAAACAACTCAAAGAAATTTCAAACAAACAATAAAATTCTTAAAGAAATATTAGAATGATCACAAATTTTACTCAAATATATGTCAATTCAACCTTAATTTAATTCTAGTTAAAATCCTATTGAATTTCACTCAACTTTAGACCAAACCTAATTAAATCTTAAACCCTAATAATTCCTAAACCCTAAGTCAAATCCTAAACAAATCTTAAATTAAACCCAATTCCAAATCCTAAACCCTAAACCAAATCCTAAATCAAACCCTAAACTAAATTCTAATCCAACCCTAAACCCTAAACCAAACCCTAAATCAAACCCTAACCAAACTCTAAACCCTAATCCATATCCTAATCCAAATCTTAATCCAATCCTAAACTCTAATCTAAATTCTAAACCCTAAACTAAACCTTAAATCAAACTCTAATCCAAACCCTAAATCAAATCCTAACCAAATCCTAAATCCTAATCCAAATCCTAATCCAAACCCTAATCCAACCCTAAACTCTAATGCAAATCCTAAATCCTAAACCAAATCCTAATCCAAATCCTAAATCAAATCCTAACCAAATCCTAAACCCTAATCCAAACCCTAATCCAAACCCTAATCCAAACCCTAAAATGAACCCAAGCCAAACCCTAATCCAAATCCTAATCCAAATCCTAATCCAAATCCTAAACCGAACCCTAGCCAAACCCTAATCCAAATCCTAGTAATTCCTATGACAAATTTAAACCTCAATATCTAATGAATAATCCGTTGATCTCAATTCAAAATTTGCACACTTTTTAAAAATCAAGTTCAAAAAAAGTAATAAAAATTTGAAAAGGATCGGAGTTACCAAATTGACGAAAACCTCAAAAATGTGTTCGGGTGTTAGCCGGCCTCCTTCTCCAATCTTGTTGCCAACCTTCCAGAGCCAATTTCTCTTGTTTGCGCCGTTCGATTGGTTTCAAATTTCTCATGGACATAGGAAAACAAGTCTAATATCCTCTCACACAAGTTTTACTCCAATCCAACGAGTAGATTGCATGAAATCTAAAAAACCCTCACTGGACCTAAAATTCTACTTTCTAAGACCTTGACTCACTTAAACCTCAATATCTCTCAGTTCAACCATTAGATCAAGTTCAAATTCACAACATGTATTCAACACAACTATAACCATGAATCCAAAAACATTCACCTATAGATCTGCAACAAAACTCTCGAAATCACTCAAAACATAAACCCTATTTTATTTCATAAAACCCAAGTCATCCGAAAAAACCTCAATTTGCAAAGCTCTTAAAAATTCATATCAACTCCAAATCACCCAAAATCAATGCCCATAGAAACCCTATCCAATCTTCTCTCAAACTCCACTCTCTGATTTGCCAATGAGTCCTGGAGTCGTCGTCGAGACTCGGTTTTGTGCCTTAGGGTCTGATTTCGACCCTAGTTCATAACCGGCCCTCTCCGGGTATCAATATCTAGTTTTTCTAAGTAATTTTTTTCTAGAATTTACTCTTAAATTTCTTCTAAAGATTCTTATATCATTTATTTTCCCAATATACTTTGATTTGCCTTACTTATGGTACTACAAAATAAGTAGAAGTCACCTTTCTAAAAGGCAGCATTGGTACCTTTTAATTTTTCTACCCCTTTGGCTATTAACTATATTTCTAAGATAATTTGTTCTAATACTTTGAACTAAGATCTCTTAAATTATAATAATATCCACACCCTTTCACCTATTAATCATGTTACATCATGACACCGATCTTTTATTGCTTCATGTACGCATATGTTATGCTTCAAAGAGTGACAATAGGTACAAATTTGATACCTTAACTTTGAATACCTATATCTCCTTCACAAAAACTTGAAATCATACAAAATCTTCATCCAAATTATATCCAAAATCCTAAACTTACTGATTGTAGCCTTAAAAGCTCAAATGACTTCGAAAAAAAAACCCTAATCCCTAATAAGGCCTTTGGGAGCCTCCTTGAAGCCCATTGGACATGGCCTTCGACCAATAGGAATGAAGTTTCTCATTCCTTGCCTTTATCCAACCATGTCTTCTTTTCATTCCACCTAATAAGCCTCCTATTAGGTAAGATTTTTTTTTTTAGGCTCTAATCTCCTCTCAAGGCCTTATACTAAACATTTATGTCTTATCATTATTTTAAATGCTATAATCAGAAAACATAAAACTCAAAATAAAGTTTCTTAAATCCGCTCTTTTTAAATTAATCTATTAACCATTCTAACATACATCTAGATTTATTAACATATAATATATTTTAATTAATTTTTATATACTGTAAGCTTTTACAATACAACACTGTAGAATTCTATTTTTCTTTAGTATTGTAAACCAACGACTAGAATATGGTGAAAATGATGGTTCTAGGATCTTTATTTGCATCTGTTTTTTTAAAAGCTCCATAAGTTTAGGTAGATATACTTTAGGCACCAAAATTGGTCTTAAATCCCAAAGAACATGTGAAACTATAAATATAATCATTGATCTTTCAACACTTTGATCGACACACCCAATTTTTGAAGATTCAAAAGCAAAAGCCCTTCTCTACGTACTTAAAATATTTCTAAATTTCATTTCTTCAATAGGTAATAGAAAATTTGTAGATCCTACTTTCAACTCATTGAGTGTGTTCTTGGTAAATTTGTGGCCAATTTGTTTAGGATTTCTTAAGCCCTTTTCCTTCAAAGCTTGTTGAACTTGATGATTGGAATCACTAGATAATGGTATAGCTATATGTTTTATTTTCTTCTCTACACTCTTGTACCTCGTTTCAAACTTTGACTTCATAATCTGGAAATGCTTGTATAGCTGAGTAGAACTCTCTTGAATGTACTTGTACCACTTGATCTTCATTTCCTTATTCAACTTCTAAAAGTTCTTCCATAAAATCTTCTAAACTAATCTCTATATATAGACCTATTATCTTATTATCTCCATCAAGCACATCCACTCCTTTTAGGACTTTTTTCAGATTTTTGCACAAATTTTTTCTCCCACTTTGGTAGATCATTAAATTGTGTATAGATAGCAAATCCATTCTTAGATAATTCTACAACACCTGTATAAAAGGTACTTTCTTTTTCATGTGAGAGTACCTTTTTGATGTACTACTACATTCCCACTCTATAGTAGTACCCTGCAAAAATCCATAAACTCTTCACTAACCCTTGGTAATAAATCACTTTGTAAATAATCCCGATTGCGCTCATGGTTTAGAAATACTGTTAGAAATTATACTACCTTTTTTCCAACTTAACTTCTAATACGGGTACATGCTAATCCATCATCCAAAACCTTTGTCTCCATCCTCACAGCTATAATATATGGTTGACCAAGAATCACTGGATATAAAGTAATGTCTTAAACAAAAAAAAATTGTTATGTAGTTACATCTCCAATTTTTACCTTCACATTGGAGCAAGTACCATAAAGATCTCCTTGTGTACTATTTGCTCCCTGAATCATTCATCCATGGTTAATATCAATGGGCCACTTTCC
This sequence comes from Physcomitrium patens, assembly GCF_059467195.1. Lineage (NCBI taxonomy): Eukaryota > Viridiplantae > Streptophyta > Bryopsida > Funariales > Funariaceae > Physcomitrium > Physcomitrium patens. Next base: position 17,231,547 of record NC_143415.1, on the reverse strand, counting down.
ACGTTTATAGACTTCTTTTGATATAATATTAATTTCAGATCCATGGTCAATGAGAGCAATTACTAGTTCTACCAAGTCTTCCATTTTTACTAAAGTCTCTGTGGTAGCTCTAGTCCAATATTCCTCGGTATAGTATCCAGGGCCCTTGTCATCATCCTTGTATTCATCCAAATCAAATTGTACTTTTTTATTGGTACAACATTGTGTTAATTCATATTCCTGTTCTTCAGTCAAGATTGTATCCAAAGCATTAGATACAGCAGATTCTCCTATCAATTGCCTCTTTTGCTTAATAGTGTCAATGATGACATCATGAAACTCTCTCTTTGCAATATCTAAAATTTCTTGTAAAGTAAATTCAATTTTGATATTTAATACTCTTTCTTTTAACACTCTTTTCAAATCTATGGCTGCCTCAATATCTGATTGAGGCTTATAAATAACATACTTACTCTTTCTTTTATCTTTATTAACTTCCATCCTTTCTTCCCATTTTTTTTTTAATAGTGGTGCTTTTTCAAGGTACGATGTCAATGGCCCAACCCTAGATGGTCTATTAGCCTGTGGTATAGGTATTTTTTTTTATTTTGTATTTTTTCTACATGTCTTTGAGATCTCTTCTTGTTAATTGGCTCTTCAAAATTTTCTTCTATTTCATTTCTTCTCCTTTTTACTTCCATTAAAGCTTCATGTTGGGACTTTGCCAAATAAGCATGTACAGATATAGTATCTATGGGATCATCTTATTTTGTGGCGTTTTTAATTATTATGGCTATATTAAGTAATTTTTACCTTATTATTTTTTCTTTATTCATGCTGATAATAGCATGATTCTATAGATCCCCTGTGTTTATATGCTTGTCAAAAACATCCTCCTTCTTCCTTACAGCCTCAATGCCATAAGTAATAGCTTGTTTTGATGCCATAGCTTATTGAGATAAATGCTCTTTCAAAACCTTTTTCATCCTTTCTTTTCCAAAATTGGTTTTGAGAAACTCACCTATATCTCGCAACGCAATTTTTCCATCTTTCCATAAAATTACTCTTTATTGCATAATATCAGCAAAATCTCTTTACTTTCTTCGAGGATGCTCCATACTATCACATCAAATACATCTTTGTATATATCCTGGCTTTGATACAGATTTGCTCTTAGATAATGTTTCTTTCTCCTCTAGCTTTGTCAATTTGATTTGTAAGTCTTTCATTCCTTTTACCAATTCATCAATTGCATCTTTTTGTGGTGCAACTATAGATATAGGAATTGGAATAGTACTTACTGTTATAGCATGTTCTAGCAGTTGCCTATGAGGTATTGTAGTTGGTGGAGGTCTAGTCTCTTGCCTTACTACTACCTTACTCCTCCAGTACTCTCTTTTAGCAAGTATGTCCACAGCTTCAGCGACTTTTTTCTAATCAGTAGTAAGTCCATTGTCCTCTGTATTATCCTCCAATAGTAATTCCAACTCCATTTATAAATCATTGCTACCTAATTCAAGAAATAACTCCACCTTATCATTTTCAAGTGTAAGCTTTTCTACTCAAGAAAATTGAAGAAATTATCTTTCAAATTCTCGAAATAACTTTGTTGCAACCAATCCTTTATTGGATTTATTGATCCATTCCATAAATGATTTTTTTGTCATACTTTCTGCATCTTCTAAAGAATATTCTTCTTTTAGCTGAAGGATAAAATCCTCTTATTTCTCTTCATGAGTTTGAATATTCTTCTTTATATGCTCACGAAGCTTTGTTTCAACTATAAGCTCAAATATTAGGATCATATCTTTCTCTGATACTTTATTAAGCTTCATCTCCTAAGAATAATATTTAAGATACTTAGAAATATTTCTTCCATAAAATTGATCCAATAAACCAACAATAGATTGCATAATTTTATTAGTCATTACTTCCTTGTGTTCCACTACTTGCTATTATTGCATAAAAAGCACAAATGCTTGAAACATTTGAGTTATAGCAAGATTAAGTTGCAATAGAGATATTCCAATGCAATCCCTACTACCACTTCCTTGCCCCCCTTCCATATTACAAAGCCAAAATATTTCTTCAAAACTCTCTACTCTAGAAATTTTCACGTCGAATTCACTAGGTCTGCCATAAGGCATGATTTGCTATCTGGGAATACAATAGGTATCTAGCTGTAGAGAGTGTAGTTTAAAACTTTATATGAGTCTTGACTTAGCCTCTCAAAACTCCTTTATTTTTCATAAAACTCAAAATATAACAAAATCCCTTGAAAATATATTTTTCCTGCAAAGATTTTTTTTTTCCGAACTTTAGAAATTCATAACTCTTGATCTAATTGTTCAATTTGTCTAAAATTTATAGAGTAGGTAGAATTCACCTTTGATTTTTACTACAAAAAAATCCAATTGCAAATTCACTCCTGATCTTTTGGCATCTAAGAAACCCTAGCAGATGCTTCAAACCCTAATTTACAAGCATCTGAATAATATTTTTATAATATCTCAAGAACCTAATATTCAAATGTCATCAAAATTATGTACCAAATATACTAATATAAATTTACAAATTTTCTAAAATTTTGAGCCAAAATCTTATCAAATTCCTCAAGATATAGTTCAAGACACAACCACTAGTAAATCGCATCACTTACTACCCTTAGATTGCATGTACTTGCTCCAAAATCTAATAACTCCTTCACTTCTACTTAGAATCGAGCAACCAGTATGTAAAAAGTGTAGCCGCAAAAGTGCTCTCTCCAGTCGCAATCACCAATCTTCAATTGCCATCTGTACGCGTGTGTTATGTCAAAAAGTGTGAGAGTAGCTCCCAAATCAACACCTTAACTTTGAGCACCTATATCTCTTTCATGTAAATTCCAAATCATACAAGATTTGTACCAAAACCATAGCCAAAATCTTAAACATGCTGATGGTAGCCTTAAAAGCTCAAATGGCTTTGAGAATCTAACCCTAATCCCTAATATGGCCTCAGGCAGCCTCTTCAAAGCCTATTGGTCATATTTTTTGACCAATAGGAATGGAGATTTTCATCATTCATCTCCATTCATCTATATTGGTGCCCTAATTACTCCCTTTGCTACCAAAATCCTTCTTCAATCCTTTTTCTTATAAGCTTTACATAATTTATACTCTAAACATCAAATAAAAGAACCAAAATAAGTTTTCAAAGGTCACCAATGTCTAACAAAGGTGACTTTAAATATTTAGAAGTTACTATCAAAAAAAACTAATCTTAAAAGCTACTATCAAAAAAAAATTATAGTTATACAAATTCTATAGTAATCTTTTTAAACAACTTCTTCTCAAAGTAAGAATCAAATTATATTCTAAAACCAACTAAATCTACTAACATGACCCTCACCATGTTACTTAATAAATTATATATTAAATACATAATTATATTATTTTCATATAGTAGTTGAACCACAATACGACAATGGATACCTCCTATAAAGAAAAACTTCATTTCTATGTTAGTAATAAGGTATAGTTATTTTATTGTAATATTAAAACTATTTCTATTGTGTCAAATTAGATTCCTATAGACTTAGACCATTTCCTATTTGTAAACAAGTCAATCTAATTGCTTATTGATTAGATCTATCAAAGTCTATGAAAATCCATCATGTATTTCATATGTTTCTTTTGGAGTCATGTAAGAGAGTAAATAGCTTGGAAAGAAGAAAAATACCACCATCTTCTATATGAGTGAAGAATAATTAAGATTTTGATATGGAAGAAGTCTTAGATTTGAAGCAATGCCAACTTAGGTTGGAATATCTTATTCATTGGTAAAGATACAATTCTAACAAATACATATGGAAGCTAGCAAAAAATGTTACAAATGCTATAAAAAAGATCAAAGCTTTTTATCAATGACATCCATCAAAATCAAGATAAAAGATACAAACCTTTGCTAAAATAAATTTTAAATTAGGAAATATTGGATTCTACCTTCTATTCTTATTTCTAGTTCTTATATAGTTGTAGCTATAAGGAAATGAAAAACTAATAGCCAGCAGATTCAATTTAAAAGCCATCATTTGCTAATATATTAAATAAGATATTGTGAGTATTATAGCTTTTAAGACAACACAATAGAGATGAAGACCTTCAAGAATGATATGTTCTTCAAATAGATGGTGAAATACAATGTATTTGCTTTTATGACTAGAAAAGAGAATCTTGATATTTGATAATTTTATTAGAGATAAGAACAAGTCTTGTTGGTGTTGCAAATATTTTGTTTCAAAAAAGTTACAAAGGTCTCAACAATGATCAAATAAGATAGTAATCTTCCTACCTTACAATGGAATATTATTGATAGTTGAGTGGACCTATCAATTATCTTTAAAGCAAATAAAGATCAGAATATGTGGCAAATATAATTTCCCACTTCTTAGACTTTGTCAACATGTGATTATTGCTCCTTATGGAACTTGTTCTTAGAAAGGAGAATAATAACACAGATATATATTTATTATAATTATTATTTAAATAATAAAAATAAATAGAAATAAATTAAAATAGATTAATCTCATAATATCTTATAAGAAAGCTTCGAAAAATCTTCATAGATGATGCTTTGATTTTGTATGTATTTGTAGTTGATTAATACATTAGAAACTTGATAAACAAATTAACCATGTATGACATTTATTGGTAGTTTGTGGAATAGGTTAACTATACAGCATCCACATAGAAAACATGCCTTGCAAGTTAAGATACATGTTGAGCAAATTCAACATGCTTTGGAGGTCCCATAGAATATTGCCATGTAATTCTTACGTAGATAATATATATAGAAGAAATAATAAAGCCTTCTTCATTTTAGTTATTCACTTTCTTAGTTCTAATCTTGTTTCAAGAAATCTCTAGTTTTCTTATTTTTTGGCAATAGTCATTCTAGTTTTTTTAAAATAATATATACTTCTTTATTTTTATTTTTTCATACTTCTTTGAAAAAGTTTTACTTATTTATTTGCTTTAATCGAGTTTTTATCCTTAGTATAGACAAATCCTAAATCCTAAAAAAATCCTAAATCAAATCTTAAATAAATTCTAATTAAATTTTAGACAAATCGTAATCAAATCCTAAACAAATTCTAAATCCTAAGCAAATCCCAAAAAAATCCTAAATCCTAATCAAAACATAAACCTAAGCAAATACTAATCAAATTTTAAATCTTAATGAAATTCTAAATCCTATACAAAACTTAATTAAACCGTAGTATAAGCCCAAATTCCATCCCTTTGTGAAACTAGTGCTTCACAACAAGTTCAAGAATCATATTGTAGAACTTTTCAATTAATAGCATATAAAAATTATCTTATATATAAAAGATAAATAAAATAAAATAAAATAAAAAATAAAGTAGAAGTAGATGCAAAATAAAAATAAAAATAGAAATGGAAGTAAGAATGAAATAAAGATAAAATAAAAATAAAAATAAAGAAAAAACTAAAATAAATTAAAATTTAAAATTTGAAAGTTAAAAGTTGAATTAAGATTAAGTCAAAAGTAGAAAATTAAAGATTAAAAAAAAAAGGTAAAAATAGAAAATACTAACTTCAACCATATTTCACTTGAAGGCAACAAACCTTCTTTTACTCCAAAATATGCCAAAACTTTTGATCAGCTTTAAATCTCATAATTCATACTTAGTTGAAATCCTAACTTGAATACTCTCTTGCTCCAAATCCTTGGTAGTAATCCAGTACTTGAGCCACAAGAAGTACTCCTTAAAAGTTGAATAATTGAAACTGCCACTACAACCTACTTCCTTCACTTGGAAATTCACCAAAACTTTAAAACGGCTTCAATTTCTATGAAATTAATGTCTTTAGAAGCTTAGCTTATAAACCTTGTTTTTTCAAAATTTTGTAATAATCCAATTAAAAGGCTCTAAAAAATATCTTTTCGAAATTAAATAATCCAAATTACCAAGGCAGCCAAATTCCTTACAGTCAATAATTCACTAGAACTTTTTTTTAACTTCAAATCAAGTAAGCCTTAGCTTGTTGGAAAGCTGAAAACAAGAAGTATGTGCTTAAAAAATTCACCTTCAAAATAAAATAAAAAACCATATAGTGATTGAAGAAAAACTTAGGCCCTTAAAATTCCTTTGATTATTGAAATGTTTGGGAACCACTAATTCCAATGGAGTGCCTTCTAAACCACAATAGGTACCATGTACAACTCAAAATCAATTTCTATATGCATTACAAGGTACACAATGAAATCTAGAATCCAAAATGACATTATAATTAGAGTTTGAGGCCAAAATTTGGTATGACTTTGTCCTTCACCAAAAAGAAGAGAAATCGAGAGCTTGGGCAACTAAGCCCTCTTACACAAGTGAATAGATGCTCATAGGAGGCGGCCACATATCCACTTTTGATCTCTAAGATCCTTAATCTAAATCTACAATCTTCATTCATCTAAAAGCGAATTTCATAACTAAGGCTAATGGCTATTATAAGTGGACAAAAAAGTACTTTTTAGTAAATCTAACCTCACCATAGTGTTCAAAACATCTTTTGACACTAGGATCAACTATTCACATATCTCTAGCTAGAGTCATATATAATTTTTATAAAGATATTTACTTCCAAAGTTATTAGCAATTATTGAAAATTCCTTCAAAAATGACATCTTCATGGCTTTACTTGTATTTTGGTAGAGAGGGTGCTGATTTTAATTTCTTCACTGACACATTGTAAAAAAGAATTAAGGCATTGCCATTTTGGTATACAAAACACATAGATTATATAAATGCAATCCTAGATAACAAACGACTACAATTTATTGCATGAGAACATGTAAATTACTAAATTACTAGTTTATATTCTTCTAAAATTGAACACAATAAATATTAGAAAGGCAAGTTATTCTCAAATCATAATCAGAAACCTAGCAAAAACAAATTTTAGATTTCATTGATAGTACCTGTATAATATGGTGTTAAAGAGAACAATAAACTTATCCAAGCAGAAGCGCCATTTGTAAAAGTCATGCGACAGCAGACAGAATCGTGGGTGGCTGCTGCCTGAGAGATTGTGACCACATCGAAAGCGTTGATGGGTTGGACAGTGGCGCCTGAAAAATAAACGATCGGTGGCATCCGGATGCTGCGGGACCTGGGCGCCTCATGAGCAGCGGCACGGCGGCTGAGAGAGCGAACGCTGGTGGGAAGAAACCCATATGGTTTTGGTCGGTCCGTGGCGCGGCGAGGCTAGAATAAGCGGGGGGGGACGCAACGACGGTAGATCCTTCTGGTTTTACAAAATGATGAGAGGAGGAGTCGCGCGTCTGCGCGAGAGGTGCCCGCCCCAAATACCTTGTTACAAAGGGCAACCCCCCCCTGTCTGACCCCCCCATCCCCCGACCCTCGGTGACCGAGGGCGTGTGATGAATCAGGAGTGGAATCGTAGTGTAGGATCTCGCATCTCGAGAGCAAAAACAGCGGAGGCAAGGCCCAGCACGCGCCCACTGCGGAGAGTGTGTTGAGGATCCCTCCGGGCGCGCCAACCGTCACCGTTGGGGCCATGCGTGAGGGTGAGCATTTGGTGGGCTTGGCAGGCGGGTGTGATCATGGAGCTGAAATTCGGCAGGGATCCGCCCAAAGGCGTGCGGAGCGATGGTGCGATGTTCGCCCATGACGGTGGGCGGTTGGCGAGCGGAGTGGATGGATGTTTGTCCGCAGCCCCCTCCGGGGACTCGGGGACTGCGAGTCACGGAGGATGGGCTCGGTTTGGGTGTGGCAGGCACAGGCAATGTGACGGTGAGAGAGGGGGTGACGAGGGAGGTGTTTGGGAGAAGCAAGCAGAAGGAGCAGAAAAAAAGCGTGGGGGATGAGTGAGTGGAGACGCCGGGTATCGATCCCGGTACCTCTCGCATGCAAAGCGAGCGCTCTTCCATTTGAGCTACACCCCCAGATGGCCCGTGGGGCGAGAGAGGCTCGAACTCTCGACCTCAGGATTTCTCGTAGCTATGAGACCTACGCGCTAGCCAACTGCGCCACCGCCCCGATGTTGACACCGCCGCACGCATACCCACACTCATACCCTGCACCCGCTCCCCACCAAACACACCCACCCCCGCTCTTCGCCCCCCTGCCCTCCTCTGCACTTGCTCTTGCACTGCCGCCCTCCACTCTCAGCAACCCTGCGCCACGCGCCGCATCCAGGCCCCCTGGGGGCTCCAAAGCTTTGGAGATTCCTGCCACCGTCATGTCTGGCCTTTGCACCCTCCTACCACCTTTCCCTCCCTCCCCCACGCGTTTCGCCCCTCAGTGCCCTCGACCCTCCCCCACAGCTCTCCGGTCCATCCTGTCCGCCCACCTCGCCCCCACTTCTCTCTTCTCACGTAACCATCGGCTCCGGAATCTCAGCTTGAGCTGGGCCTAACAGTTGACCATGCTCACAAACATCATGGATTCTGCATCCGCTGAAGCCCAGACATGTTTGCCAAGACTGCAAGATGTGTTCCAACACATTTTGGCTTGAATAAAACGGCCTTTTTTCCCAAAGTCAAAACAAAGAGAAAGCGGAGATCTTTGAAGAATCCGTCGAAGTTTACATTTATCCAACGAAAATGTTCCTCTATACAACCTCAGGCATTGCCTTCCAACCACAACGCTGATGTGGCAAAAAATTACCAATTCCAATATATTATTTTACTCCTAAACAAATCCATTACTGCTATCAATCATGGGTATATTTATTACAATGTTATTTGTTTTTTTGGATTCAAGTTCAACATTATTTTTACTTTTCTGGTGTAGTTGGCACTCTTTGGAAAAAGATGAACAACAATACAAATTTATTGTGAATTTATTCCACAAGACACTTCCTACACCAACAACTTACACATGAAAGCGCAACACCACCAAATCTATAGGGATTTTCCAACCATTGATTCCATTGTAATTCAAAGTTCAACAATCTAAAATCATGAAAGAATCAAAAGTTGGTCAATCTTAATTATCCCTTTTGATCTCCAAATCTCTTGTATGAGTTACATAGGGCCTTGAGAAAGTATAACTTTGAGTAACCAAAGAATATGGAAATTGAGAACAATAAGACTATGGACCATAATATATATATATATATATACATATATTTACTCAATATTAGTCTTAATCTTCATATGCATCTCTTTTTATCTTTTTAAATTTGAAAAGATATTATTTGTTTCTTATTTTTAGAAGATGTTGATATGTATTGTCCCTTGCAATGTAATTTGTTACTTCATTTGTAATCTTATATATATATATATAATGATTTGATTAGGATTCAAGAAAAATATATAAGATAAAACTTTGTATTATACACCTTCAATTTTTAATAACAAAGATAAAATAATCTTACAAGATATAAGAGATTCAAAAGACTATAATAAATAAATAAATAAATTAATTAATGATAAGAATTTAATTATGTAATTTATAACTAAAATATGGTATTTTATTATTTTAAATTATACATTAATTGGCAACAATGCTAAAACTTTAAGACAATTTTTGTAGCTAAAGTTTGGATTTTATATTCTTAAAGCTAATTAGAAACTTATCAAAAAATTTATAGTATAAGAACAAGAAAAATAGGTATCTTTATTTTTCTATGTAAAAAAATATTAAGTCTTGAATATAGGTACTATTAATAATAATTAGATACTACAAAGTTTTTATCATTATTATTTTTAATAAAAGTGAAGGATGTCATAGGATACATTCTCTAAAAAAGTTAGAGTTTTCATTCTTGCAATGTATTAATTATATATACCAACTAAGTCAATATGAGCTAAAATAAACTCTACTAGTTAGAAGTTTTTTCTATTTCACAATTAATAAATTAAATTTTTGAATTTTTAGGGATTATAGCTATTAATTAAATCCTAATCAAATCATTCTTTCTTCTTCTTAATTCACTGAAGAATTCAATCAAAATTCCACCACCAATTCACAATTATATTAACAAGTCACTCCAAAGATTTATACATTGAAAAATCTATTTATTTAATTAATATTTATTTTATTTTTTCATATTATCTTTTATTTATATTATATTTCATCTTAAATATTCATCTATCAACAAAACTTCATCTAAAAATTGTGAACTTAGTATTAACAACCACTACAAAGAATGAAGGATACTCAACCACCTAATGATTCAACCTAAGATCTTTTTAATTTGTACAAAGAAGAATAATAGGACAAAAAATAGTAGAAAATTATTGATTGTTGCTTGGCAACAACCACATAATCTAGACAAGAATCATAATAAGAGTAGAAAATAAAAAAAATAAAAAAAGGAAAAAAAAACAGCCATAATACAATCTAATGTATGAGTATCTTAAGTTGCTTTCATTGTATTATCATGTCCTTTACAACACATGCACTTGCAAATCTCAAAAGAATGATGATATGACCAATACATCAACAATTATAATGCTAGAGGGCTTGCTGGAAATAATTTGATGCAAAATAAGACAATGCCATGAGTTGAGACATATCTCTTGAAAAAGGATTCTTCATTGGCTAGACAAGCTTTTAATCACAGATTTCGATAAAATTGACACCATTACAATCTTGCACCATTGCATTACAACATCAAGCTACTGGAACTATAATTGTACTATTACATGATCAATCCAGCATCTACCACTTTTATAAACCGTGTCACTAAAACCATAGCAGCTGTGCATAACACAACATCTTTCAGCTCTATTCCTTCACAATAGTGTAATTCCAACTGCCCACACTTTCTTCAACAATTCCTTGATGTCTTTGATAATTACAAGATTTAGACTTAAACTAATTACCTTATAATATCACACTCATATGATAGCTAGAACATGATCTACGCTCGACAATTGTTGTTATATTATGTGAAATTTTCTTGAGAATGCATTGGACATTTGGTTGTAGAAGGAAAAATGGAACTTGCAACAAGATGATCCTAACAACTCTAATAGAATCCTAAATAAATTCCAATCAAATTATAATAATATTAATCAATATTTAATTAAATAAAAAAAAATCAAAAACTTACAAAATAAACATGAAGAAATAAAAAAATTGATCTTAATAAAATATTTATACTATAGAAATTTTTTAAAAATATCAAAAAAAGATATTATAATTGAATCTTAATCAAATCCTACTATAACCTTCAACAAATCTTAATAAAATTTTAAATCAATCTTAATTAAATCTTAAATAAAATCTTACTATAACATTCAACAAATCCTAATAAATTTTTAAATCAATCTTAATTAAATCTTAAATAAAATCTTAATAAAATCTTAATAAATACTATCCATATCCTAATTAAATCCTATTAAATCTTAAACAAATCCTAGACAAATTTTAATTAAATCCTACTCAAACTTTAAATCCTTATCAAATCCGAGACTATTATAGAAATATATTTACTTTAATTATTATTTAGATAATATGAATAGGTAGAAATAGATAAAAATAGATTAATTTCATAATATCTTATAGAAAAGCTTTTTAGAAGTTTTTATAGATGTTGTTTAATTTTACATGTGTGTATAAGTAATTATTAGGTTAGAAATTTAGTCAATAAGCTAACTATGTGCCATACTTATTGGTGGCTTGAGAAACAAGATAACTATGTGGCATTTATACAAAAAAATTGCTTTGCAAATTAAGATACATGTTGTACAAAGTCAACACATTTTGGAGGTCCTATAGAATGTCACCATGTAGCTCTTATGTAAATAGTATATATAAAGACAAGACTGAAGCCATTTTCACTCTTGTCAATTCCATTCTTGCTTCTACTCTAGTTTCAAGAAGTCTCTAGTTTTCTTATCTTTTTGTAATAGCCATTTTAGTTTTTTCTTAATATACATACTTTTTATTTTTTATTTTTTTATACTTCTTTGAAAAAGTCTCACTTATTTATTTGATTCATCAAATTCTTGTCTTTGAAAAATTGACAAGAATATACTTACAATATTAGAGCTTTGTCTTTTTTTAATTAAGAGTATATTATTCCTTTTACTTGTTAACTCATAAGTATATTAAAATTTACAATTATCTTCTTCTAAATTGATATTATTTTTAGTATTTTTTATTTAAAGTTCTTTTTTATTTATCTTGAGTGATATTAGATATGACTTTTCCTCTAAAACATTATGGTAGAGCTTTTCAAAATGAAGAGTGTAATGACACAAATGCAAGAACAATTAAAAGAATTAATGCTTGTAATGTATTAGCTCAATTTACCACCACAAGGAGAAATAAGAATAACAAAAAAAAGAAATATAAAAATGATTAGAACTGCTTCAATATCTATACCAAATCATGTTCTTTTTCCTATAGTAGAACACTATTTAAGTCCCAGAAAACTAGGAATTACCTTATTTGAGAAGTTTGATGGTACAAGAATAAAATTTTGAAGATTCATCAATCAAATACAACTAGCAATTGAACTTCAACTCCAAAACTATTGAAACACTACTTTTTGATTTTGTGTTAGCATGGTTTTTATCTTTTTTTAAATGATGTGAGTCAATATTTGATAATTTGAAAGCATTCTTGGTAGAATTTTGATCCATGCATGGAAAACATATTACAATTTTTATTGCAAGAAATAAGATCTATATTTTGCGACAAAGAAATAAATCAATATCATTATATGCTTCATAATTTAAAAAACTTGCAATTACTATTAAATAGAATGATGCTACACTTATCAACCAATTTTTTTTATAAATTATAAAATAAAATAAAGAAATTAATGTTTAATTTACTTGATCTTGAAATATTAAATTAAACAATAGATTTTGCTGAGAAACATGACAATCAATTTTTTGAATTTTGATCTAAGAATTGCACAAATAAGCCTTAATATTATTATAAATCAATGGAAATACCAACATCTTTTCAATACATATTTTTAGAAGTAGATATATAAATTGATGTAATATATTTTTAATTTCTTACTAAGCAAAAAAAGACTTATTGTTGTTAAAAAGAATTATATTTATATTATTGAGAATCAAAGCACATTGCTTAATATTATCCAAAAAAGTGATGCAATCATAAAATAAAAAAGTATGATAATTAAAGAATATAGTATATCCAAAAAAACGTTTATGCAACTACAATAAAGTCTGTGCAATTGAAACTTACACAACATCTAATAAAGGTCTTATTCTCTCCTTAAAATCTCCTTCTTGTTTTATAATAGATATTAGTTTAGGACCTAAACATCACAAAGCCTCAACTTTGATCTTACCTTACTAGATTCAAGAGCCTCAATTTATTTTTTAGATGAAGAGTTTATTAAAAGACATAGCATATTGTTACTAAAGAAAATAAAACATATTCATGTAGAAATCATAGATGGTCATCTATTGTCCTTTGTAGACATTATTCATGAATCCATTGTAGTTTACATTTATCCAAGGAATACATTTATCCAACGAAAATGTTCATCTTTATGCTTTTATTTATTTATTAATTTAGAACACTACTCATGATGTTGTAAAGAGTCACCATATGCTTTAAACAAGTGCTTAAATCAACAACAGAATGCTCCTAATATGTTTCAATTAAAGATGTGGTTGAAGAGATACCACTTCTTACTTTAAGTTACAATCACTCCAATACATAAGAATCAACTATAGAAAGAGAAATTAAAATAAAGTGAAGATATTGTGAAGGTAGAAATGGATTTTCTTTTCAAACATGCCATCTTTAAATGCTATATAAGAAAAAATCCTTGCTAGAACAAATTTGAATAATAATTATCTTTTTTCAACCATAGAATAAGAGAATTGAGAGTATATGACAATCACCTAAAAAAAATGATACTTCCAAATAAAGACAGACTTGAAGAAAATTTTAAGACAATTACTCATTATATTATTCTTTTGCATCACAATAGGTATGTCCATCTTCAAAAAATATATGACCAATGAAGAATCCTTTTTCAAGAGATATGTCTCAACTCATGGCATTGTCTTATTTTGCATCAAATTATTTCCAGCAAGCCCTCTAGCATTATAATTGTTGATGTATTGGTCATATCATCATTCTTTTGAGATTTGCAAGTGCATATGTTGTAAAGGACATGATAATACAATGAAAGCAACTTAAGATACTCATACATTAGATTGTATTATGGCTGTTTTTTTTCCTTTTTTTATTTTTTTTATTTTCTACTCTTATTATGATTCTTGTCTAGATTATGTGGTTGTTGCCAAGCAACAATCAATAATTTTCTACTATTTTTTGTCCTATTATTCTTCTTTGTACAAATTAAAAAGATCTTAGGTTGAATCATTAGGTGGTTGAGTATCCTTCATTCTTTGTAGTGGTTGTTAATACTAAGTTCACAATTTTTAGATGAAGTTTTGTTGATAGATGAATATTTAAGATGAAATATAATATAAATAAAAGATAATATGAAAAAATAAAATAAATATTAATTAAATAAATAGATTTTTCAATGTATAAATCTTTGGAGTGACTTGTTAATATAATTGTGAATTGGTGGTGGAATTTTGATTGAATTCTTCAGTGAATTAAGAAGAAGAAAGAATGATTTGATTAGGATTTAATTAATAGCTATAATCCCTAAAAATTCAAAAATTTAATTTATTAATTGTGAAATAGAAAAAACTTCTAACTAGTAGAGTTTATTTTAGCTCATATTGACTTAGTTGGTATATATAATTAATACATTGCAAGAATGAAAACTCTAACTTTTTTAGAGAATGTATCCTATGACATCCTTCACTTTTATTAAAAATAATAATGATAAAAACTTTGTAGTATCTAATTATTATTAATAGTACCTATATTCAAGACTTAATATTTTTTTACATAGAAAAATAAAGATACCTATTTTTCTTGTTCTTATACTATAAATTTTTTGATAAGTTTCTAATTAGCTTTAAGAATATAAAATCCAAACTTTAGCTACAAAAATTGTCTTAAAGTTTTAGCATTGTTGCCAATTAATGTATAATTTAAAATAATAAAATACCATATTTTAGTTATAAATTACATAATTAAATTCTTATCATTAATTAATTTATTTATTTATTTATTATAGTCTTTTGAATCTCTTATATCTTGTAAGATTATTTTATCTTTGTTATTAAAAATTGAAGGTGTATAATACAAAGTTTTATCTTATATATTTTTCTTGAATCCTAATCAAATCATTATATATATATATATAAGATTACAAATGAAGTAACAAATTACATTGCAAGGGACAATACATATCAACATCTTCTAAAAATAAGAAACAAATAATATCTTTTCAAATTTAAAAAGATAAAAAGAGATGCATATGAAGATTAAGACTAATATTGAGTAAATATATGTATATATATATATATATATTATGGTCCATAGTCTTATTGTTCTCAATTTCCATATTCTTTGGTTACTCAAAGTTATACTTTCTCAAGGCCCTATGTAACTCATACAAGAGATTTGGAGATCAAAAGGGATAATTAAGATTGACCAACTTTTGATTCTTTCATGATTTTAGATTGTTGAACTTTGAATTACAATGGAATCAATGGTTGGAAAATCCCTATAGATTTGGTGGTGTTGCGCTTTCATGTGTAAGTTGTTGGTGTAGGAAGTGTCTTGTGGAATAAATTCACAATAAATTTGTATTGTTGTTCATCTTTTTCCAAAGAGTGCCAACTACACCAGAAAAGTAAAAATAATGTTGAACTTGAATCCAAAAAAACAAATAACATTGTAATAAATATACCCATGATTGATAGCAGTAATGGATTTGTTTAGGAGTAAAATAATATATTGGAATTGGTAATTTTTTGCCACATCAGCGTTGTGGTTGGAAGGCAATGCCTGAGGTTGTATAGAGGAACATTTTCGTTGGATAAATGTAAACTTCGACGGATTCTTCAAAGATCTCCGCTTTCTCTTTGTTTTGACTTTGGGAAAAAAGGCCGTTTTATTCAAGCCAAAATGTGTTGGAACACATCTTGCAGTCTTGGCAAACATGTCTGGGCTTCAGCGGATGCAGAATCCATGATGTTTGTGAGCATGGTCAACTGTTAGGCCCAGCTCAAGCTGAGATTCCGGAGCCGATGGTTACGTGAGAAGAGAGAAGTGGGGGCGAGGTGGGCGGACAGGATGGACCGGAGAGCTGTGGGGGAGGGTCGAGGGCACTGAGGGGCGAAACGCGTGGGGGAGGGAGGGAAAGGTGGTAGGAGGGTGCAAAGGCCAGACATGACGGTGGCAGGAATCTCCAAAGCTTTGGAGCCCCCAGGGGGCCTGGATGCGGCGCGTGGCGCAGGGTTGCTGAGAGTGGAGGGCGGCAGTGCAAGAGCAAGTGCAGAGGAGGGCAGGGGGGCGAAGAGCGGGGGTGGGTGTGTTTGGTGGGGAGCGGGTGCAGGGTATGAGTGTGGGTATGCGTGCGGCGGTGTCAACATCGGGGCGGTGGCGCAGTTGGCTAGCGCGTAGGTCTCATAGCTACGAGAAATCCTGAGGTCGAGAGTTCGAGCCTCTCTCGCCCCACGGGCCATCTGGGGGTGTAGCTCAAATGGAAGAGCGCTCGCTTTGCATGCGAGAGGTACCGGGATCGATACCCGGCGTCTCCACTCACTCATCCCCCACGCTTTTTTTCTGCTCCTTCTGCTTGCTTCTCCCAAA
Source organism: Physcomitrium patens (assembly GCF_059467195.1). NCBI lineage: Eukaryota > Viridiplantae > Streptophyta > Bryopsida > Funariales > Funariaceae > Physcomitrium > Physcomitrium patens. Next base: position 17,214,857 of record NC_143415.1, on the reverse strand, counting down.
CACCTCCCTCGTCACCCCCTCTCTCACCGTCACATTGCCTGTGCCTGCCACACCCAAACCGAGCCCATCCTCCGTGACTCGCAGTCCCCGAGTCCCCGGAGGGGGCTGCGGACAAACATCCATCCACTCCGCTCGCCAACCGCCCACCGTCATGGGCGAACATCGCACCATCGCTCCGCACGCCTTTGGGCGGATCCCTGCCGAATTTCAGCTCCATGATCACACCCGCCTGCCAAGCCCACCAAATGCTCACCCTCACGCATGGCCCCAACGGTGACGGTTGGCGCGCCCGGAGGGATCCTCAACACACTCTCCGCAGTGGGCGCGTGCTGGGCCTTGCCTCCGCTGTTTTTGCTCTCGAGATGCGAGATCCTACACTACGATTCCACTCCTGATTCATCACACGCCCTCGGTCACCGAGGGTCGGGGGATGGGGGGGTCAGACAGGGGGGGGTTGCCCTTTGTAACAAGGTATTTGGGGCGGGCACCTCTCGCGCAGACGCGCGACTCCTCCTCTCATCATTTTGTAAAACCAGAAGGATCTACCGTCGTTGCGTCCCCCCCCGCTTATTCTAGCCTCGCCGCGCCACGGACCGACCAAAACCATATGGGTTTCTTCCCACCAGCGTTCGCTCTCTCAGCCGCCGTGCCGCTGCTCATGAGGCGCCCAGGTCCCGCAGCATCCGGATGCCACCGATCGTTTATTTTTCAGGCGCCCAGGTCCCTCAGCATCCGAATGCCACCGATCTTTTATCTATCTGATTGGAGTTGTGTTGAGAATAAGTTACTGATCGGTTTTGCTTGCTCATGAATTTGGAGCTAAATCTAATTTTTAAGACCATGGGAGAGTGAGTGTGTCTTCTTTTACAATATTTATTTTCATTTAATTGGTGTGTTACTACGACTGAAGATTATTTCAAGCAAATGCATTTGAATGTGCAATTGATCTAGATTGAGTCCTTAGCGAATTGTATTCCTACTTGGTATGAATCATGTCATCTTTGTTGACAATTAGAAGAACAATATCTTCTAAACAATAGCAACTCTATGTTAGAGAAAATTGTTAATATCATCACAATTGGATCTGATAATTTCTTGAAGATACTATGTGGAGTTAATAAGAAATTTTTGAAATTAACATCATTGTTTATATGATTGAAATTTTCCACCAATTCATGTCAAAGGACATAAGTTTCAAAAAATCAAAACACTAAGAGACCCTTGTGTCACTTTCAAAGAGTAGATATTCACTTAAAGATAGTATATTTTAAAAATAGAATGACAATTGCTAAAGATAATGACTAGAGACTCTTGAAATAAGACTAGAAAACACATATTTGATGATGTGGCCTTGTGATAGTATTTTTGTTAAATCATAGAAGGTAGCATTTTAGTAATTAAGAAAATATTTGTTCTAAGTAGATGTTTCCTTCAATTTTATTTAAGGATTGCATACACATTCTATCAAGTATGATGGGGTTTAGTATAAATGATGGTCTGCATCAACAATTGAGGTGTTATAGATTTTCTATCTTTGCTATCTTTTATTGTAAATTATTAAGTATTTATGTAGTTACTTGCTTGAGGTCATTTGATTCATTTCTTTGGTTTTTAGGTTTTGTTTTTCTTTCTACATTGAGCTTTTGAATGTCTCCATTCCACAATCCAAATAGATAATGCTTATTCTATTAGTTTACCTTGACTTATCTTGCCTAATTATTATTGATTTAAAGAGGTGTTTTAAAAGTGAAAGGAATAATTTTGAAAATTTGAAATAAGTGATACATATTATAAATTTATTTCACTATTTAGTAAAACACCTTCTGTAATTACACAAGGCATAAATTGCTCTTGGTAAACACTTACAACTCCTTCCTTCTATATCAATCAACCATCTATATAATAAATGATTTTTTGTGTTTTGTTTTGTTTTGTGTTTTTTGTTTTGAAATTACATTTACTTTGGTGATTTGAATAAATAGTATCAGCATAGTTTGTATTGTTTTAGTTGGAAACAAATTTATAGTTGTTAAACTTTAATATTACTTAGCATGCTTAAGAAATTGACTTTGTGTTTGCATGTGTAGATGTGCATCTAAAGATATTAAGAGAATATTGTATGATTAATTGATTATCATTTTACCATGTAAAAATATATTTTTATGTATTTATGTGTTTGTTTATGTTTCAATATATATATATATATATATTTATATGTGTTTAACTTATAAATATGCTTTTAATCTAATACTGCTAAAATAATTATATCAATGTTGTCTATGATTTCATGGTTGGTAGTTTCTAATGATCTGTTTTACATAGAGAACCAATATGTGGACACCTTTGTGTCACACACCCTCACATATTAAAGTTATTATTTATACTTTATAAAAATTTTGATAAATTTTGCAATAAATGATTATGTAAATAAAATTGATAAGCTCTTGAAAGTAAATAAAAGAACTACATGAAGTATACCCTTAAATTTCTTCAAATTAAATCATCAAATATAAGAATATCATATGCCATTGCACACAAATCTTATATAATTAATTTATTCTAAATGTTTTCACTGCAAGTGAGAATTTTTCTGTGTGTAACTGAGGGTGTGTGGCATGAGGGATATCCATGCTATCATAAATTATGATAAATTTAAAATAAAAATAGGATGCCCACCTATGGATTATCTTTTTATTATTTAATACAATGCAATATAAATGCTAATTCTTTAATTTTTACACATAAAATTGTTTATTTCATTTTTCTTATAAATAATGCACCTGAAATATAGCACAAAACATTAAAGATTTTATACAAGTTAAAATCTAAACATTTAATTTGTATTTCCTGCTATATGTACCTTTGAATGTATATATATATTTATATATATAGATACAAATATATAATCCGAATTCTTCATCAAGAAATACTACAGAATTATTTTTTTCAATGCAAATTGTATAGTCATTGACGTTAACAGTCACAAGAAGAACATGTCATTCATTATGAAAACATGCAATAAGTAAAATCTTTTCGTGCACAGTTTCAGAGATTGTGTTCATTTTGTATCATGCAGAAGAAGAAGCTGTTGGTTGTGAGGTGCTCTGCGACACATGCAGAATGCTCTCTTCCTGTGGCAAGATTTGCAGCATCGGAATCCAACTGGGAGGCCCATTTGAGTTTTCAGGGTCATTCTATTGCCTTATTCACGTCCTCCTTGTAGTTTCCGCAATTGGGTTTCAAGTAGTAATGTTGATGGAGCACTTGGCTATGCTTGTAAGTGAAGCTTGAGCTCGGAATCGGTTTGTATGTGCTTCATTACTCTGTCTACCTGTCTGAAAGGACGTGCCCAGCTAAGGAGCTATGTTGATTTCTGCGGTACAGCATTACACCTCGGGTGTCCGCCTTTTGAAAGCTGTTTGTGATATAGATTCCACACCAATATGTAGAGCGCATACAGAGTCCTCTCGTAAAGGTGGTAGGGAAAGATTTTCCTTCAGGAGCTTGCATCTGTCTAGCACCAAGTCGCATTCGCACAGCAGCAGATTGTCATTCTCCAGTAAGGATTGCAGAGGGTTAGAATTTGCCACTCATGGGTGGCTGTGGAGTTTTGTAAGGGTTGTAGGGTATGAATCACGGTTAGGGAATCTTGTGCCACACAGGTGTAGGAAGAAAACTAGATCATGGCCTGTGAGTGCCAAAGCTGTCAATTCGCAGAACGAATTGCAGACCGCTGAGAATTTGCGGGAGCAATTGGAAGCGCTGCAACAAGAGGCTGAACAGGTCCGTGGAAGGGGTGGGTACCAAAATTTTCCTCCAACCTAGAATTTGGACTCCTAATTCATAATCGTTGTGATTAAATTCAAGTTTTGAGACCATTTGTTTTAGGGTTTAGAGAGCGGCGGGTGGATTCGATTTATGAATTAGAGATTGACAATTTGAAGGTGTGTGGATAACAGCAAACAGTGCAAGGCTGAGGTTCATGCGCTTGACTCATGTTGTGGAGCAGCTCCGCCAGCGGGCAGCCATGGATGTGCGGAACGGCAAGGAGGATAGTGCTCGGAGTCTGCTTATCGAGAAACAGAAAGTAATGAAAGCCTTGGAAGCATCTCGACAGCGTGCTGAGCTCCTCGAGCAGCTGGCAAGAAAATTAAATGTGGTGTGTAGTTTATCCTGCAGAACGACCTCATTATTGTGCGACACGGTTTGCATACGTACTGTTCTGGTGAAATGTTGGGCCGAGGAAGTATGATAGTTGTTTGAAAACCAGTATTAAGGATGACTTGATTAACCTCTGGAAGTCGATTCTGAAGTCCATGTCGTTTGCTGGCTAGAGGGGGGAGAGAAGGAGAGAGATTTTTTCCGATGTCCTTCATCGATGTCCTCTTGTATCCTCCCGTGCAAGCTCCTTACACAACCACTTATTAACATCAGAGTAGCTAAATGTGTAATGAGTGATGGGGCTATCGTGTTGGGATGTGTAATTAGGCGATTTCAGTGAAAGAGACGCAGCTGATAGCAGCGTTGTCGAGTGATTCATTGGGAATCAGGCCTGAGGCTTCTGGCAATTCTGCGGTACATCATGTTTCTCTAAAAGCAGGTGCACACAACGAAGAGGTAATCCGAAGTGATGCAGATACAGATGACATCAGTTTCACAGCTGCACCAAATTCTGTCAAAACCCTAAATGCCCAAGCGGATGCAGGGCACAATTTGGATTGATGACTTTCTGGATTGGATCTTTACAGACTTGCGGACATCTCAGATTTGTAATTGGCAACGGCTCACCATCCAGAAGCCACACCTGTGAGGTAGACAAATAGAGCAGTATCCAAGCAAGGTCTCTTCTTTGGATGCTTGAGTGTAAATATGCGATGTAGAGACTTGTTGCTCTACTTTTGCAAATCAATTGTGTAAGCGCTCAGATCTCTCTTCATAGTTAAATGCCTCTATGTTCCTCATGTTTCAAAGATAGCCATCAGGGGTGTTGTAGAGTACCTTTCGTATCAGGGGATCTTGATGTGCATTTATATGGATGATGTGATATATTTTATTAACTTGAAGGTGGAAGATTGCAGACGGAAGATGAGAAATATTGGCTGAACCAATTCTGTCAATGAATTTTGAGAAAGTTACTAATTGCATGCAGTTTTTGATGATTGTTCAATCTTGTCATTGATACCTCTATTTTTGTATCAAAAGAATGTTATTGTGTTCATGGTTAAACTTGAAGCAATTCAAATTCTTTTGTTATTCTTGTGTATGATACATCAATCTTACATGTTATTTTGTTACTCTAGAATCTTATTCCTTGGTCTTTGCATCAATTGCAATTAACTCTAGTGTTTAATAGTGTTTCAAACAACATTGTAGATTTATCTATCCATGCCAAAATATTTAATGCATTAATTTATTACAATGTATAATTAGAACAATATTTTATTATATTTGAATAGTAGTTATTTTCTGTATAGTTTTATTTTATCTATTTTTGAAAAAACTAAAAACTCACATATCTTCTATATATACACAATGGATAGGTCTAATCTATTATTCTAGAAATCAATGTTTTTTCTTCAGTAAGAGACAGCTTTTCTTTTTATGTCTATATGTCTTTTAAAATTACATTAATTTCTCATTTTTTTAGACGTCTTAATAAAGAATCTTAAATAATTATTTTAAATTTATTTATCATACTTATGGCATGGTTCTACATATCCTCAACTTTCTAAGAAGCATCAGTTTTATTTTTGTACTAAGTACTAAAAATGGTATCTCTTCCAATATACTTATGTACTATCCATGTAACTACAAATTCTTTTTTTATAGTTTTGATTCAAAACCAAGTATGAAAACCTACCTAAGTTTTAGAAAATAAAAGAAAAACTCCTTTTGATAAGTAGGGTTTTTAAAATCATGTTGTTTTAACAAAGTTTGTATTTTATTTATAAATTATTCTTTATTATTTCAACAAACTTATCTCTTTTCTTATTTTATTTTAAAAGAAAATTAAGACCTTTCAATTAAATTTTTAAAAAATATTTAACTTTATGTAATATTATTTTGAGAATCATAAATATATACATATATATGTATATAGATATGTATGTATGTAAAAAATAGACTGTTATACTATTTTGGATTTGTGGCAGCTAATAATAATAGCAAATAGAAGTATTAATGGATAAAGTTAGTGCATATAATTTGCAATGACTACAATTATTTTAGTATTTAATATATATGGCTAAGATGCACAAATAAAAAAAATAAGTAAAAATATAAAAGTTGCAACACAAAATTTAAAAGATATTTTACACAAAGAATTATATTATCTCTTGTATATTATTATGTTCATATTATAATAGTGCTACTTCAAAATGCATACACATGTTTTATCAAATAAAATACTAAAAAGAAAATGTAACCCACTAAAATATTTAAAATATAAAACAAATTTAAATAAAAATTAATCATGTTTAACAAAAACAATTAGAGTCAAGATTAAAATTATACAACCAAAAAAAAATAAACTAAAACTAATTATACAACCAAAAAAAGAAATGAACACGAATAAGAAGGTTTAATCAATATTCGATACTATATATATATATATATATATATATATATATATATATATATATTAAAAAATATCACAAACCAATATTTATAAAACCTGATAATACCAGATTTAGTTTAATATTATAAAAAATATTATCACATTTTTTAAAATGATATATTGAAAAATTCCGATTTTTGTAATAATTAATATATAGATGTCTAAAATAAAATGGATTAGGAAAAAAATTATAATTTATTTTAAATATAAAAATATTAGTTATTTTTTAAGTAGAAGAAATTAACAAATCTTCTTTTTAAATTACAGGTTTAGATCGTTTAAAATATAACTCTTCCCTTTTTAAAGAATAAAATCATGGATATTGATTTTAAAATTTTCAATATAGACTTATTGACAATGTCTATAGAATTTTTTAATGAAAAATACAAAATATCAATATCAATATTAATATTGAATAATAATCCAATTTATTTACCATATAATTTTTTAATATTATATTATATAAATAATACGTATTAAAATAATGTTTTTAATAATATTTAAAAAAAAATTACAAGACATGTATAATAATTGTATAATAATTGTTAATATTTGGAGATGGTATTATCAAGAGTTACAACACTATTTAAGATAAAAGGTACTAAATTGTATTTTACACTTAAATTCAATAGTAAATGATGATGAAAAATCAGGATATTTTTTTACTTAATAACTAATATTTCATTCACAATTTTCATTGCTTTAACCTATCTATAAAAATTTTAACAACAATTGTTTGATTTCATATTTTGTTTATCTAGTTTCAATAAAATTTAACATGACTATTATTATAGTGTGTACTATGTAAGTTTCTTTTTATCTCAAATAGACAAGACAACTTCAAATTCTTAATATAAAATAATGAAATATAAAATCCTTAGTAATGCAAAATAAGTATTTTTGAACAATACAAACTTCCAAATTTAATGTTCAGGTTCTTTCAAAAGGAACATCTTCACATATTTAATTATAAGAAGTATATAGTTCTATTTGAAGACGTTCATGAAGATTATAATAAATTGTAAACAAATATCTGCAAGGAGTCATATCTAAGTTGAATTGAATCTTAGATTTTAACTCAATCAAGTTCCCATTCTTTTGAATACTGCTGTAGAAAGATATTCTTGTGCGCTTGATACTTGCAAATTATTTTGCTTCACACTGGCATTGTTGTACAGTAACCATCACTACGTCAAGATACGAAAGACTTAATGAAAGCATATCAGTAAAAATTTCCATGGATACAAAACAATATTGCACGTTTACACATGTCAGTGCTGTATATGTTGATTTTGACACATATACAATAATACTGATTTGTCCATTCAAGGCTAATCGCTTTAAACAAAGTGGGTACATATGGAAGTCACTGTATCTGTAATCATGCAGACTTTCTAGTTTACAAGAGAGAAGCAAATGAACTGATTTCTACTGTGAAACTATGGCTCACTGATCCCTCGGCTCATGCACGAGGGTTTCGTGCCATTTCCTTAACAAATACTTTCTGATTTTTTGCTACATGTGAAGGGTCTGGTGGCCGGGAAAGGAGGAAAGGAGCACATCGGGTTGTTAGACTCCTCACATCCAGATACTCTACATTCTGATTTTAGTTTCAGTTCTAGAAGTGGCAACAAGCGGTGAATCAGCTCTTGGACTTTGAATGCTTAACAAGCCAGTCGATGACGATGTCAATATTGGTTGAATTTTTGCATGAGATGGTGTAACAAGCAACCTCTCTATCTGTAAGTCCAGAGAGTCCCCTGTAAAATCAGCCAGAGAGCATTCTAGTTAGTACCAAAATACTTCTGTAGCAGGTGAAGTGCCTAAAGCAATCAAATGTAATGTACAGAAGAAGTAGAGGAGCAAAACTTAGTTCAATTTGCTCAACTATCACTTCTAGGACACTTTCATAGAAATGCAATCCATGAAATAACTTAGTAATTCAACTAGAATCACTTTCTAAACAAGGCATTTAGTTCAAGCTGCCATTATTGGGTTGCGAAAGTTTCGATCAACTATGTAGTGACAGCGAAAACAAGAGGTCAAAAGCAAACGTACATCTGTTCAATAAGCGCCTTTTTACTAAGTGCTTCAGCCTTATCGATTTTGTTGCCCAAAACAAGCAAGGGGGTCCCATAAAGTGAAGGCTTGTTCAACAAGTCGTGCAGTTCATTCTTAGAAATGGCAATATTGTCTTTGTCTGCTGCATCCACGACATACCTGAAACAGTTACCAGGTCACCTAAATGCTTCAAAATACATACTTTCAAAATTTGAACCACAGGAGACTGCAAATGGTCGTGAGAAAATGCTTCAATATTTAGAGCCATCGCAGAAAACCAAAACTTTGGTGGAAACACAGATTCTTACACAATTGCAGACACACCACGACAATAACGCTCCCACATGCTCCGGAATCGGGGTTGGCCACCGAGATCCCAGAGTTTGATAGTCACACTACCCTTCGTCACCTTGCGCATGTTGAACCCCACCTGCATTTCATCACAAAAACGAACAAATTTCAACAAAAAGACATACTTAAAAACTTACATCAACAGCAAAATTTACGCCAATAACTAAACTGCGAGTAATCAAGAAGCAGAGATGCAGCATGTAAAATGACAAAAAGCTCTAATAGTGGTGTGAAACCGATTCCAACGACCCCCTTTAGGAGACGACGTACCGTGGGTATCATGTCCTCAGCAAAGCTACCCGTCTGCACAGAAGCGACCATGAAAGATTAGAATCAGAGCGTGGACCGAATCTAACCGCATGGAAAGCCAAACAATGCATTAAATGCCAGCTGAACGAACATATTTAACATGTAAAAGACATTGTCTGCAGGTAATGATGCCTGAGTATTATACAACACTTCTAACGAAGTAACCAAGCTGGTCATATTATCACGTTTGTCGAAATTGTTACTCTCTTCCAAAATAATTTTTTATACCTCCGTTTTCAAATATACTACTAAGCTTTACAGGGTGAGAAAGCGTAAACATCTACTAAGCAATCAGGTGAAGCAAAGAAGATGAATGCCCCTGCAACCTTTTCTCACGTCATCAGGCAGCTAAATAATTCTAGAACATTTGGGTCCTCAGCCAGCAAATTTCTTTTCTGAAGATCATACTTCCTTCGGCCAGTATTTTTATGCTTTTGACGAGAACTATGCTCTCTTGGATGTACATTTAATGAGGGACCCTTGTTCTTCTACATGAAGCCTAAAAACTTAGGAAAGTATTCAGTAAGTGAACGCAATTCTAGCCTGAAGCGCTGCTGGGGAGCTATATTTAGGGAATCCAAACTGGTGCGTGAACAAGACAGTGTGTAAATAGAAGTATACAGAAATAGAATGGGGTTAGAGGCACGAACCGCAATGACATTCACGAGAGAAGTTTTGCCAGCATTTTGCAACCCTATCAAAGACAACTCCATCTCTTGCTTGAAAAATAGGCTACACACGAGAGAACCATTCCATCCATGTCAGCACAGAGTCAGCATTACACAGAAATTATACCACTAACAATCCCCAAGTATATCTTCTGTAAGCAAGTACATGAGCCACAAAATGAAAAAACACCACAAGAGAATTCAGCGAAATCGAGACTTAGCAATACATACAGGCCAAGGTTGACATCTACCTGCGCAGCCAATTCAGAAAGTAGTCCCATATTCCCATTGCAACTGCACAATAAGCACCTGTAACTCAACGAGTTCGTACCCCAAATCCTTCAAACACTACCGCACGCTACAAGGCAAATATACCACCCTTCCACACTCTCCAACCACGGGTCCAAATTAGCCCAAGACTAACTTCAAAAACTCCCGCAATCCGGCCTTCGCAACCGTGACATATACACCTCTTCCTGTCAGCCTCCAAGCTTACGAAAATTCCCAGAAGTAAAAGCGAATCCTCGCGAACACAGCCCCACAAGCGCAATCCGCTTCCGTCGCCGCTTGTTGTCAACCAATCCCGCAGAGACCGTAGAGACACACCTCCCGAGAAGCGAGCGATTCAAGGCAGCTAAAAAGAAACGGCGAGAAGGAAGGAGGGAATGCAGCACGCAATGGTGCGATGCGACAGCTTTAAAGAAGGCGAAGGGTGACGAAAAGGTCAGAAGCAGGAGCAAGGATGAAGGATCGAGCACAAGGAAGAAGAGCGTCACAGCATCCCAGAATCTCAGAATGCCAACTGAAGACTCGTTCCTGGCGCTTGAGAAGCACCCTTCCCTGCCTACGAAACAGACGATGCATCTCAAAAGCTGGGCCGGGCTGGGTCGGGTCGGGCGCGGCCGGGTGACAGGAAGGGCCGCCCATTCCACGTGTTGCGGTGTCTGGTGAAGGGGCGACAAAGGCCGCAGGGGAACTGTTCTCCGTGCCTTGTTCCGAATGCGAAGTTTCCAGGGCGTTTCCTTCTTTCATCGTGGGGGAAGGCCTTCCCCTAGTAAATGTTAGTTAATTGAGGTTTTTAATGTACAGTTGATAGATTTATTTTTATTTTATTGAAAGAATAGAATTGCGTGTTTCATAATTCTAATTGGAGATTTCAAAAAAAAAAATCTAGGTGTGATGTTAACTCTATTTATCTTCTTGAGTTAATGTTTTAAGAATTACTGTGTAAAAAACTGATATTGTATATACATAAATAAATAAATTCAATGTGATCCAGAAAATATTTAATTAACCATCATAAAAATCGCAAACAGGTCAGCACAAAGATCAAAATAATAATGTGTTTTGTGAGGAAGTAGCAGCAACAGTGTCTTAAAGTAGTAATCCATTACTCACTTATCATAATAATAATAATAATCTTGAAGCAGTAAACCATGACTAACAATAAATTAAAAAAAAATCAAGAAATCTATGAAAAATAGATTTTTTAAATTAAGTGAAATCATAATTTTTTTGAGTTCAATCTATTTTTTGTACTCCATCAGCACATATTGACTATTACTTATTATTTATAATATTAAAATATTTGAACTTATATTTTAAATATATATAATTAAGTTTTTAAATTTAAATAATAATAATGATAAGAATAATAAGAATACAAATACATACTAAACTATATAATATTATCCATCTTTGTTATAGGAAGCACCATTATACAAAGTAGAAAAGGACAACTTAAGAGTAACACTCAAGACTTATAAGGTTTTTGTGACAAGATCTTATAATAAAATAATAGATTACAATATTTCTTAACATACACAAGCTTGAGCCAAAACCTAAGAGAAACCTATGACACGCTTCAAAATGAACTTCATAAGGTATTTTATAAGTAATTTAATACATTGTATTAGTATTTAGAGATCATTTTAACAAAAAGTTCAGAAGAGTTTTTTTATGATGAGAATGAGAAGACAAAGTTTTTGCAACTAAAATAGGAGCTGAATCCATATAGAATTGAGTAGTTTCATGAAGAGCAACTCATTATAAGTCAACTTAAATTTCTCTCTCTCTCTCTCTCTCTATATATATATATATACATATGTATTTCAATCAACATCTTATAATTAGATGCCAACTATTACTAGCAATATTTTTGAGTTGAAGCTTATAGAAAATAAATAGAACATGAATTAATGAATTTAAAGAAGATATGATGTAAGTCTACCAATTTATGATTAATTAAGAAAAAAAATAGAAGAGCAATAAAATAACAATAGTTTTGCTAACACATGTAAGATTTTAGAAAATAATAATTATCTTAATATTGACTAAGATAAGAAATATAAACTTAGGTATTCATTCAAAAGTCTGAATTTTAAAAAAAAGAAACATATATATGAAAAGAAAAAAAGTTACAAAAACTTAATATGTAGTTGAAATTTAAGTAATTAGTAAAAAAATAAATAAATTTGGGGATCACAATAAATGATAAAAAAATATTAATGGAGAAATAAAACTTTATAATATAAAAATTCTGAAGAAATTAAATATATATTTTATGATAGACTTAAGTTATCACACAATTATTAGAATATTTAAGAAATTATTATCCTATTAATTATATCAATATTCTATTTTTTAGATATTAAGAATAATTTAAAGAGATTTTACCAAATAAATAAAGAAGATACATTAAATTATACAGCTTGAAGAGTAATAATCTAAGAGAAATATATATATTAGCCTATAGAGGCCTCTATACAAAGAAATAGTTTTTTTTGGAAAAATAATGTAAACGTCTATAGAATATCTAAGTATTAAAATAATCTTAAGTAAATATAACTTATATTTAAATTTTCTTATTCAATAGATAGAAATTTTATTACATAAATATATTTTGAAAAATAAAAATAAAAATTTCCAAAGTTTTATTATTAACAAATAAAATATATTTTTATATTATATAGGATATAAACATTTGATATATTTTATAGAAATATTTAGAATATAATATACTTCTAAAATATAAATAAATTATAAAAGTAATATTATAAAAAATGAAATATTTTTTAAGCTAAATAATTTATTGGATGAATTTTTTAATAAAAATAATTTTTTATTATATCAAATATATCAATAGAAAATTTTAAAAATCAAAATATAATTATATTTGAATAATTTAAAGTAAAAATAAAAACTAAATAAAAATAATAATAAAATTATTAAAAATATGTATAAATAAAATTTTAAATAAGATATACAAAATTTAATTTTTTTATATTTAAAAATTACGATATTATTAAATTTAAGTTATTTTTTGGGTATAAACTCTACTTTATTTGATTCATCTATAACTCCCTAAAATTATTTCATAATGGCTCAACTAGGTTGTTGAATTAAATTATATTTTTTTATATCTTTAAATTAATTTTAAAATATAAAATTTAAATTAAATATATATATATATATATATTCAATATTAAATTATTGTCTGTAAAAATTTTGAAGTGAATAAAATAAATTACAAAATATTTTAGTAAAAGAGTATTTTCTTAATAGTTAGAATATTTATTGTATATAAATAAAAATTGAAATAATTAATATAATAGAATTATTGAAAAAAAAAAATATATATATATATATATATATATATATATATATTAGAAAATATTAAAAAATACAAGATCTTTAATAATTTATCTTTTGTTTGATACATACTTAATAATATTTTAAAAATATTTATGCACATACATTTAATATGTGTTTTTGAACACATATTTAATCCAATGTATATTTTGTATGTTTTAAAATTTAAAACTTTAAAATAATTCTTCATTGAAATATCAAATATGATGGATATTTTAGCTCATGCCAAAAAAATAACCTCTTGAATTAATTCTAATTTAAAATAAATTATCTTATAATAGTAATTATATAAAAATTAATTTAAAAATTAATTTAATATCTAGTATTTTTAAAAAATTCAAATAATAGTTATTGGTTTTATAACATACTTTAAAAATTAAGAATAAATTACTTTGGTTATATTTCAAGCATGCATTAAAACTATGTAGTTTTCTTATAAATATACATTGATATTTTTATGACTTATACAAGATATTTGCATATGGACTGAGATTTTAATTAAATAAAAGACAAATCTTATAAATATAGATAGATAGATAAATATAAATAAATAGATAGATAGATAGATAGATAGATAAATAGAAGAAGTTGTTAAAGCTTTATCTCTATTTTGATGACATCATACGTTCTTTGCCATGTAATGACTAATTTAGTCTATCTTTATCTCATGTCCTTAATCTTTGATCCTTTGTTTTTGTTGTCTATCTCCAATTTTTCATCCATCAATGTTGTAATGAAATATGGATAAGATATTCATAGTAACAGAGCTTAGATGTGACATTATTCTTGGTATGCTATTGCTAGAAGTAAAAAATAAGTAAATTGATTGGCTAGTAAAGATGATCTCCTTCAAAGATGGTGGATGCAAAGTGACTTTTTGTACCTCCATTTCAAGTGAGGTAGAAAAATAATTTGGAGCTAAAAGCTTATTTGTAAGAATGATCTTTATGATGAAGCAAATATAACATAAGTAACCAGTATATATGGTAGTTCCAAATCTTGCCTCAATGGTGGAAAAGATAGTTGAAAGAATAGAATGGGCAAAGAAACTTGTACGTGAATATCTAGATATCTTTTCAACTGACTTACCTAATAAAGTGCTACTTGATCAAAGTGCCTCCTTCTAAATAAAACTATTGCTTGGGACCAAACTAAAAAATCTGTTAATTTATTGCCTAACACCAAATGAACTTAAAAGCTACAAAAGACATTAGACAAATTCTTAGAGAAGGGCTTCATTCAAAAAAACATGTCACTATAAAGAGCACATGTATTCTTTGCACCTAAAAAAGATAGTGGACTTAGGCTTTGCATTGACTATCAAGGCTTCAATAAGTAGACTATCAAGAATATATATCTACTTCCATACATAAATGATCTTCTTCACTAAATTCAAGGTACAATAATCTTTAGAGAATTAGACCTTTTGAGTAGCTATTAGTAGATACCTATTGCTAGAGAGGATATAAAAAAGATAGTCTTTTGTATGTACTATGAACCATTTGAATGGCTTATTTCACCTATTGGCCTCACCAATGTTTCAACCACTTTAATAGATCATATGAATAGATTATTTTAAAATCTTTTGGATATGTATATAATTATCTTTATTGATGATATCTAAGTCTATAGTAAAATCTTTGAGGAATATAAGCAATATCTAAGAGAAGTGTTGTGTTGGCTATAAGATAGTCACTTCTATTGCAAGGAATTAAAGTATGAACTTTAGAAGTTGGAGGTCATCTTTTTGAAACATGTTGTATCCTCTAAAGCCATGCACATAGAGCAAAATAAGGTGAAAGTGGTGGAGGATTGGCCAATCTCTAAGAATACTTGTAAAGTTTGCTTATTCTTAGGCCTTGCTAGATATTATCATGATTTTATTTGATAATTTGTATATATTGCTAGTTCATTGACAAGTCTATTGGAAAAAGGTGCTTCATTTGAATGGAAATTAGAGTAGAAAAATGCCTTTAATAAGTTAAAAGAATCACTTATTATTGCTCTAGTATTGTACTTATATAATTCTAAACTTTCTAGTATACTTGACATTGACTCTTTTGAATTTGTTATTAGCATGGTCCTTCAACAAGACTTTGATAGTGGCTTTCAACTTATGGCATATGAATTATATAAGCTCTGAAAGGCAAAGCACAATTATATGTGATCAAGAGCTATAAGTATAAAATTCACTACTCAACTCAAATTATAAGATGGCTTCAATTAAGAGTAACTTGTAATTGGTGGTATAAAGTGGAGAATGCAAATAATAAGAATAAAAGAAGAAAAAACACAAAACAATTGAAATAAATGAAAGCAAATAATTATACAATCTAAAACTTCGTCCAATTGATTTACTAAATTTTTATCTAATAAAAAATAAATATTAAAAGTAAAAAATATATTTTTAAAAAGATATATTTTTTTCTTTTTAATGGTATGATAAATATATAAATCTAAATTACTATAAATAATTAATAAAATTTTAATAATAATAAGTAAATAAATAAAAAAAATAAGTAAATAAATAAAAAAATTAAGTAAATATTTTTACTTCAAAAGTAATTTGCTTATAGATCAAAGTTTTGAACTTCATCAAGGCTCACATGTAGTGTATAAGGATGTCCAAGAGAGGCCACGAGGCTTTAATCTTATCCTCTTAACTACTTTCAAGGTGCTACAATCCATATGGAACTTGTGCACCTCCTTTCTTACAAGGACTATACTAACTGCTGGTCTTCTTATTTTTTACTAATAGATTCAATATTTTTGTAATTTTGACTTCACCATAGTATTTAAAAATATCCACATAGCCTAGAAATCTTATATAGCCTTCAAATATTCCTCCATTTCTTCATAATGGCTCCCAAAGTGGTAAAACTCATTTTTACCAAAGTCTTAAAAATTCCTATAAAAAATCTAAATAAATTCTAAATAAATTCTATATTGATTTTATAATGCTAATATAATTTTAAGAATATAATTTCATATCTTGGTGATTTTTTATAGTAATAAAATCAGTTTAAATCGATTTAAATCCTATTTCTTATATAACTAACTAAAAAGACATGAGGTTCTTTTTCATACTTCTTCTAACTATTAACTATCATTTATAATAATTTTTTTATAAGAAATATATATAGATATAAGATCATTATAAATATTTATCTTAATAAATAATCCTTGATATTCAATAGTAAATAAAAATACTAAATCAACTGAGATAATTGCCTCTAAGACTTAATAAGATTCTATTTCTACAACTAATATTCTAATTTTTTATTTGTCTAAAGATTTCTATACTATTTATCATATATTATAATTTTAAGTACTCTAAATATACATTTTTATTCTAAAACAACTAATGAATCAATTTGATGACTCACATATAGCAACTAGTAATTATATGTGCCATAAGGGTGTGACGACACTATCTGTTGGAGAAGCCAATGACTGTTTGGACTGACCATTGGCCCTGCTATACGATTTGTATTTAAAAAATACGAAATCATGACATCATCATTGAGAAGAACAATTAAAGCTTTTCAACAATTAGCTTGTATATAAGCAAGGGCAACAATACATCATATTGGATACCTTATTGCATAAACTAAATTTGAAGCAGAAATTGGAAGATGAGATAGAAGTTGCCACCATTAATAGTATCATTTCAAACCTGACTAGAGGAGCAAAATAAAAAGAAACTATGTATTAGGATGCTTATTTTAAGATGATTATTGATTGGCTGAAGATTGACAATGTGCAATATTGAAATTACCATCTTAGTGATGATTTGCTTTATTTCAAGAAAAAGTTTTATATACTTGATAATACTATATTTTAGACATGCATACTTCAAAAGAGACATGATATTCTAATATCTAAACATCTAAGGCATGAAAAGATTCTAAAACAAATCTTTAAGATATAATTTTGGACATATTTGGATTATAATGTTTGAGCTTTTGTGCATTCTTGCAAATCATATCAACGTAATAAAATATGCAACACAACTTCTCTTAGACTATTGCAGCCAATTCCACTACATATGACATATTTGAAATATATGACTATAGATCTCATCACGTATTTGTTACAAATGCCTCACAATCATACTACGGTTGCTGTCTTTGTGAATCAACTTTTGAAGCAATTTCACTTGACTATGGTGCACTTTGATATTGATGCTCCAACACTTGCAGGGATCTTCTTTGATACTATCTTTTATCACCATAGATTATCTCGTATCATTGTTTTAGATCAAGATCCATGCTTAATGGAAAGTTTTTGTCAAGCTTTGTTCAAGCTATTGGATACACGACTTACCATATCTACAACTTTCTATCTTTAAATAGATGGACAAACAGAGCATATAAATTAGACCTTAAAAAATATGCTACAAGTATTCATGACAGTATTGTGATGTAACATGATTTATGAATAAAAGAGAGAAAAAATTATTATATTATAGAAGATTTTATTTTAAAATATTATAAAAAATTATCTTAAAAAATAGATAATAATCAAAAAGATAATAAAATTAAAAGATACTATTGCTACTTTTTTATGAAATAAACTTCTACTTACTTTATAGGACCATAAATAAAGCAAAAAAAAGTAGATTAGAAAATAAAATAATATAGGCATATATAAGAGAGATTTAAGAATAGATTTTAGTAAAATTTATCTCAAGAAGCTAAGAATTAATACTTAGAGAGGACTAATTATCAACTTGGATCAAAATCATATCCTAAGGTACAAAATTAGTATCCATAGTGACTCTAAGGTTCTTTTACAAATTAGAGAGTGAAATTGGAGAATAGACTTAATAAGATATCTATGAGTATTGGTCTTGTATGATTTGAATTTGTAATGATTTCGTAAGAGCTTTACAAAATCAAGGTTGTTTTAAATGACTTGGATTTTTATGAAATAAAATAGGATTGATGTTTTAGGAAATTACATAAGTTTTGTAATATATCTATAGATGAAATTTTGTAGGTTGGTAGATATAGTTGTGCTTGATGAGTGTTATGAATTTAAGCTTAATCAAAAAATTAAATTGAAGGTTCTTAAAGTTTAAGTGGGTCAGGGTCTTGAAAATTAAAATTTTAGGTCTAGTGAAGGTTTCTAAGATTTCTAGTAATTTACTAATTTGATTGAAGTAAAATTTATGTATATGGATAGTAGACTTTATCTATATATATATATATATATATATATATATATATATATATGTGTGAAATTTGAGATCAATTAAATAGTATAAAAAAAATATTAGCATTGAAAGATCAATATCTATATTAGAAAAGGAGTCTGACTAATACTTGAGCAGATTTTAGGATTTTTTTCTATTTGATAAGTGAAATTATCTTCAAAATTTATTATACTTATTTTTAATTAAGAAATTAAGAATTAAGTAAATTTTTAAGTAAGATCAATGATTTAATCAATAGATGTTGAGATTCTAATCTATCTTAGGATTGATTTGAATTAATTAGGTTTTGATTACGATTTGATTTAAGATTTAAGATTTGTCTAGGATTTGATTTAGGATTTAGGATTTGTTTAGGACTTAGGATTTCTTTAGAATTTGGTTTAAAATTTAGGATTTAAGATTTGATTAGGATTTGATTTTGAATTTAAATTTTGATTAAGATTTGACCTAAGGTTTAATTAAGATTCATTAGAATTTCAATTAGAATTAAAATAGGATTTTATTAGGATTTATTTAAGATTTATTTAAGATTTCTCTAATATTTCTTTAAGATTTCTTGTATATTTTTTTAAGATTTATCTATTATTTCATAATAATTTCTTTATAATTTCTTTAGAAATTCTTTAAGATTTTATTATATTTCTTTTGTAATTTCTTTGAGGTTTCTTTTGGATTTGATTAAAGCTTGATTATAATTATTAAGGTTTAATTAGAATTTATTTAAGATTTTATTACAGTTGTCATAATCTTATTGTTGCAATTTTTCTTCTACTTTCCATAGCAAGGTGTGTGATGTATTCTCAAGTAAGACTTTACATAATATGACAATGGTTTATTATAAAGATTGGGATAGATATTTGATGCCCTTAGAATTTACTTATAATGATAGTATTTAAGCAAGTACTAGTCATTTATTATTCTTTCATAACATTGGCTACTATTTCATTATTGTCACGGACACAAAATACAGACTTGAAATCTAACCAGAAGTTCCAGAAGAAGTGGCAGAACTAGATTAAATAGATGAGTACAAGAACAACACCAGAAAGGTGAGCTAGAACTCCAAGAGGTG
Source organism: Physcomitrium patens (assembly GCF_059467195.1). Classification (NCBI taxonomy): domain Eukaryota; kingdom Viridiplantae; phylum Streptophyta; class Bryopsida; order Funariales; family Funariaceae; genus Physcomitrium; species Physcomitrium patens. The sequence continues at coordinate 17,194,911 of NC_143415.1, read as the reverse complement.
TGTTGTCGAGACTGAAGAACTCTTCAGCCTCGATCCCTATATATACTCCTACTTAGGAAGCTTCTCGAGCTACTTTCTATTAACTAGGAAGCTTTTAGAAGGTTCCAGAGGCTTCCTTTCTAGAAGGTTCTAGAAACTTCTCGAGCTACTTCTATTAACTAGGAAGCTTCTAGAAAGTTCCAGGGGATTCCTTTCTAGAAGCTTCTAGAAACTTCTCTTCTAGAAGGTTCCAGAGACTTCCCTTCTAGAAGCTTCTAGAAACTTCTCTCTAAAAGGTTCTAGAGGCTTCTCTTCTAGAAGGTTCCAAAGGCTTATTTTCTAGAAGGTTCTAGAAACTTCTCTCTAGAAAGTTCTAATGAATATGTCCCTAACATCACCCCCTCCTTTAGCTTCGAGGTCTCTGAGAAGCAATGTTATTGATCAGTACCAACGCAAGAAAATGAAGATCTGTCGCATAACTTCTACTATGAACTCCAACTGTTGTTCACGAGGCAAGTGGTTCATCGACCCTTGAAGCCAACGGTAGTGGCCCATGCCTTCGACTTCTGACCAAGCATGAACTTCCGTGTCCTCATTGTGAAATTGTCCTGCAAACATGCCTTCTGGTTGACCATCGTAAGCAGGCTCGATCTCAAATACGATCACCAGTGATCGGTTACTCGGTATCCTCCATTGTCGTCGTGGTACATGTAGTTCTTCATCTCGGGGTCGCCTTCATGAGCTACTCGGTTGCGATACTCTGACTGGCATAGTATCTATCTCTTAGCTATCCATATCAAAAGACCAAACTACGATCTATCTTGGAGAAAATAACTACATCAACTATGAATTTTGCTGGTGCTCTCCCCTTTTTTTATATTGTTGGGAGAACAAGCTTCAGAAAGAAGCTATCATCGAATTGATTTAGGTTTATCGGGATGTCGTTGATGAAACTCTTGTACCTTTTGTGGCGCATTCGCAAGATTTTCAGCTGGCTCCGACGTTCGCTCATTAATGTCATAGCCGCACCAATGAACAAGATATTCTAACTTTCCCCACCTTCGCCATGAATCCAATATCTTTTCAACCTCGTATTCTTCGTGGTTCTTGATTTCAATACTAGGTGGCGGACATTGCACTCTTTCAGGAAAAGATGACTCTCGATAAGGTTCCAACAGAGAAACATGAAAGACTGGATGTACCTTCATAGAAACCGGTAACTCCAGCCGGTATGCCACTGGATTAATTTGCTTCTGGATGATAAATGGTCCCAATCTTCGATAGTCCAACTTATCACATGGTCGCTTGGTCTTGATATTTCGTCAAAGAAGCCAGGCTTTGTCTCCAACTTTGAAAGTAGGTGCTGAATTTCGAAATCTATCCACAAACATCTTATAGGATTCTTGAGCGGATTGTAATTGAAGCTTCAACATAGTTTGAAGCTCTGATAGTTGCTTCGCAAATCCTTCAGCTGTTGGATTGTTATTTGTTGACCGACTCAATAAATCAAGCTTCGGATGATATCCATAGTTGGAAAAGAATGGTGTTTGTTGAGTCGACGCATGGAGGGTGTTGTTATATGCAAACTCGCCTAGCGGTACATATGCAGTCCAATCGTCTTGCTGATAGTTGATGCTGCATCGTAAGTACTGCTCCAAGACTTGGTTCACCCGTTCTGTTTGGCCATCAGTTTGAGGATGAAAAGCTGAAGAAAGCTTGATATCCACCTTCAATATCCCAAAGAGAGATCTCCAAAACTTTGACACGAACTAAGTACCTCGATCTGATATGATATCATCTGATAGTCCATGATATCGATACACATTATCGAGAAAGAGTCTTGCTGTGACTTCACTAGACGATGTCTTCTTACAAGGAACAAAGTGTGCCATCTTCGTAAGCCGATCTACCACGACAAAGATGCTGTCAAATGAGTTTGATGATGGCAAGTCCGTGATGAAGTCCATAGAAATTGAAGACCATGGTCGATGTGGAATTGGCAATGGCTGTAGAAGTCCATTAGGGCGATGCCGAGGATTCTTAGATCTTGAACAGATGTCACAAGAGAGGACAAAATCTTTCACATCCTTCCACATTTGGGGCCACCCAAAATCTCGGGAAATAAGCTCTAAGGTCTTTGTTGAATCCAAAATGTCCCGCAGCTGGAAAATCATGGCGAGATTGAAGAACTCGGAGTTGTGCTAGTCCTTTTGGAATGTACAATCGCTCTTCAAAGTATAAAAGATCTCCCTCCACCTTGAACTTGTCGTCATTGGTACGTTGCTTGATATCAATGGCTACTGAATCTTTAATGGTCATAGCACGTACCTGGTTTAGGAAGTCAGCATCAAATGATACAATAGTAGCACAAAGTTGAAATCTCTCTGGCTTCAATAACGTTGTACATTGTTGATCAAACGTTGCTTCTCCAACCTTTGGTGCAAGATACGATCTCCTTGATAAAGCATCGGATAGTCCTTGCTGCCTTCCAAGTCGATAAGTGATAACAAAATCGAATCTAGATAGCGACATATTCCACCAAGCTTGACGCCGATTTAAAACTCGAGCCGTCATGAAATACTCCAAATTCTTGTGATCCATATATACGGTTACTGGATGTGCAGCTCCTTCAAGAAAGTGACGCCATTCTTTGAAAGAATCCACTATAGCAAGAAGTTTCTTATCGTGGATCTCATAATTGATTTCAGCAGCAGAGAACTTCCGAGAATAGAATGCAACTGGATGGAGCTTCTTATCTTCACTCATTTGTGAAAGCACAGCTCCCAAAGCAAAATCTGAAGCATCAGTTTCTAAATAGAAGGCCTTTGTAAAGTCTGGATGTATCAAAATTGGAGCTGTAATAAATGCTGTCTTCAAATCTTGAAACGCCTTCTCCGCCAAAGGTCCCCATTCCAACTTATCCTTGCATGTTAATCGACTGAGAGGAGCAGCAACTTGAGAATAATTCTTGATGAAGATCCGATAGAAGTTTGCAAAACCAAGAAAACATTGTACGTCTCTAACTGTCTTCGGAACCTCCCAAGATATGATTGCTTCTACTTTCTTGGGATCCATCTTCAAACCTTCTGTAGTCGCAATGAACCCCAAAAATTCCATCTCCGTCTGGTGAAATAAACACTTTTCTCATTTGGCATATAGTCCTCGCTTGCGTAGTTTCTCCAAGACCAAACGAACATGCTCCTCATGCTCTTCCTCGTTTTTAGAGAATATTAGAATATCGTCCAAGTAGATGACAAAATCGTCGAGGTATTCTCGAAAGATGTCATTCATCATATGTTGGAAAACCGCTGGAGCATTGGTAAGACCAAAAGGCATGACATTATATTCGAAATGACCATACCTTGTATGGAATGCTGTCTTCCACTCATCTCCTTCCTTGATTCGTACGAGATTATAAGCTCCCCTTAGATCAATTTTTGTAAAGATCTTCGCACGTCCAAGTTATTCTAAGAGACTAGAAATCAAGGGTAATGGGTAATGATTTTTCTTTGTTACCTTGTTGAGGCCTCGATAGTCCACACACATCCGTAATGATCCATCTTTCTTCTTCACAAATAAAATGGGTGCTTCAGCTGATGATTTTGAATGATGAATGAAGTTCTTGGCTAGATTCTCGTCGATGTACTTTCGTAACTCTGCCAACTCCGTTTGTGATAGATTGTAGATTGGGCCAAAAGGTGGTTGTGCTCCTTCTTGCAAGTCTATGGCACAATCATATGGTCGGTATTCCGGTAGTATGTCGGCGTTCTTCTTTTGAAACATGTCTTCAAAATCTTTATATTGCTCCGGTATACTTGCTGTTGAGATCTTCTCCTCGGTAGTTGGAGTCGCATAAATGACAAATGGAGTGCCTTCCTTAGATGATCTTATAAACGCTCTTGCTCCAATGAATAAGGATTTTTTTTTTTGAGGTTTTTTTACTAGGTTTTTTCTTGTGTGGTTTTGTGGGAAAAGTCATCTTCCGCAACCTCCAATCTATCAATGGATTATGTTTTTCAACCAAGAAAGACCAAGAATAATAGGATTTGATGGGGTTCTAATAATATTAAAAATAATATGACTACTATGGTCTTTAAACGTTACTTCTATAGGTTTTGATTCATGGGTGATGCTACCAGACAATAAAGGTCGCCCATTTATGACCTCAACATGAACAGGTTTTGATTTTTGTACTAAAGGGATCTTATGACGCTTTACAAATTCTTCGTCTAAAAAACAAGCAGATGCTCCTAAGTCTAGTAGTGCTAAGGTTCTCAGTTTTTGAGGGCCAATAAACAGAGGGATTGTAAAACAAAGGGCAGGTTGGGCAGAAAGAAAGGAACCTGATTGTTGTTGGGATATTTCATTGTCCAGCCGCACGGTTCCTACTGTGGCTGGGCATCCTCGTTTTCCTGAACAAATACTCCCCTAGTCTTGACTATGCCTCGATTTTGCTTTTTGAGGCAGTTTTCGACTTTGTGGCCTTCTCCACCGCAATACAAGCATAAATTTTCCTCCATACGTTGCTTTTTTTCTTCTATAGTAAGAGATTTGATACGTACCGCATCAATTTGCATGTCTTCTACCTCTGAATGCGGATTTACATCGCTTGCCAACATAGTTGGAGCATGGCGAATTGTATGTTGTCTTGAGCGTTGGTCTTGGCGACGTTGGAATAGGCCATTATCGCACTTCACAGCTTGGCTAATGGCTTCATTGAGCGTTCGTGGATCAGGAAGAATTAACAGCAAATCCTTCACATCATCTCTTAAACCCCAATAGAATTGACTCATCAACGCTTCTTCATTCCAATTGATGTCGCATACTAATTGCCTGAAATCCGAAGCATAGACTGATGTAGAACGCATCCCTTGTCGTAGCGACCGGATCTTTGTTGTAGCCCATCGAATCTTATCGTGTTCCCCAAATGCTTCCGCAAATGCTTCCAAAAAGGTTTCGAAGTTGTTTAATATGGATGATCGTTTCTCAAACAAAGGAGCAAACCATAATAGAGCTTGTCCCGTAAGTAAGGTTCCAACAAGCCCAACACGTGACTCCTCCGTTGGATATCGTTCGGGCTGTAAAACTGTTATCAACCTGATTTGATTGACGAATCCTCGAAACTTGGAACGTGTTCCATCAAACTTATCTGGAAGGCTAACTCGAGGCTCCTTATGTTGTAGAACTAGTGGTTCTTGTCGAACCTGAGGTAAAGTTGTTTCTCCAAGTGTCGAAATTTGAGGCTGGTGTAGTTTAGATTGTGCTATCCCAGATACTCCATCATTATGAAGCCTTGCTACCACTCCTTAAATCTCTGTAGTTCTTTGTGATAACGTAGCGAGGGCATTCATAATAGCATCTAACTTAGACTCCGAACTTTCTATCATACTAATGTCTTGACCTCCGGCCATTCTAAAAGAACGACAAAAATGACCCTATAAGAGGCAATATTGGTTTATAGGGGGATAATCCACAACCTATAAAATGCCTTAAGAATTTCAAGAAGAGGGGTAATCCACTCTCTCCAAGAAGAATAAGACTCCAATATTATAACAGAAGAAGTATCAGTTTAGAGGAAGGTAATCCGCAACCTCTAAAAAATGCTAATATACCTTCAAGTAGAGGGGTAATCCACACTCTACTAAGAAAGAACTAGCTCTGATATCTCAAGTTACTGTAGTCTCGACAAACTGTCACGGACACAAAATACAGACTTGAAATCTAACCAGAAGTTCAAGAAGAAGTGGTAGAACTAGATTAAACAGATGAGTACAAGAACAACACCAGAAAGGTGAGCTAGAACTCCAAGAGGTATGTTGTCGAGACTGAAGAACTCTTCAGCTTCGATCCCTATATATACTCCTATTTAGGAAGCTTCTCGAGCTACTTTCTATTAACTAGGAAGCTTCTAGAAGGTTCCAGAGGCTTCCTTTCTAGAAGGTTCTAGAAACTTCTTGAGCTACTTCTATTAATTAGGAAGCTTCTAGAAAGTTTCAGGGGATTTCTTTCTAGAAGCTTCTAGAAACTTCTCCTCTAGAAGGTTCCAGAGACTTCCATTCTAGAAGCTTCTAGAAACTTCTCTCTAAAAGGTTCTAGAGGCTTCTCTTCTAGAAGGTTCCAAAGGCTTATTTTCTAGAAGGTTCTAGAAACTTCTCTCTAGAAAGTTCTAAGGAATATGTCCCTAACAATTATGCTAGTAATTTTTGATTGTCCTATTGATAATAATAATCCAAAAATAGAAAAGTTTATATAATGGCTTATAATAACCTTGTAGGAGATATGACACTACTTCTTGACCATAAAAAATCAACAAAAATAATATGCATATAATTACCAGTAATATAAGATCTTTTGAGAAGGTGACTAAGTATTACTTTCTAAAGCCAACTTGGTACTTGCTACATCTATCCAAATCTGCAAGTTGGCACCTTAGTGGCTTAAACCTTTTTGCATTTTTGTAATAATTTTGGATGTTGCATACCGCTTTGAGCATCTGCCACATATTTTGATCCATCTAGTCTTCCATATTTTTTAACTCAAGGAGTTTTATATTGAGCCTAGGCACTGTTTGGATTGACACAAATGACCACCATTACTATCGGTTGTAATTGATGACCAACAAGAGTATGAAGTTGACAATATTTTGGAGCATTGCTACTTTTGTCTTAGTAATGGAGATCAACAACTTCAATACAAAGTCCTCTAAAAATATTATTCCATCCATGAATACAATGTAGAAATCTACATATATAATGTAGAAATCTACATATACAACTTCAATATAAAGTCCTCTAAAAATATATAATGTAGAAATCTACATATAACCTCATCCATTGTCAGAAATAATTTGGAGATACCATCAAAAGTAAAACAATGATATTTTGCATTAATGGAGAGAGATTCATTATAATAAAGTATGGATAAGATATTTGTATTATTAATGTATAGAGATAAGTAGTTCAAGCTATGTTTAGGAAGTTTTTAGAAGTTTCTAGAATTAGAACTAGATTATTAGTTTATGTGAGATTTATTATAAAATATTCTAAAAAGAGCTTAAGGTGGTTATTTAAATGGGATCCATTATTAAGAACATTCTTAATTTTTTTAAGATGGTTGAATAAAGTATAAATAGGACTGGCCAAGGCCATTTGGATATTTAGTTAAGTATGGCTTTAGTCTCTTTTTCTTAGTAAAGTTTAGTTTTGTACTTTTCTATTCAATTTTGTTCTATTTTCTTTTGCTCTATTTTACCTATCATACTCCATTTTGTTTAATTCTATTTAATTTTTTTTTGATCTATACTATCCTATATATGACAAGATTTATATTACTATAGATTAGAAGAGTCTTGGATCTTAGAGATAATCAAGTCTCATTTCAAACATTCTATGTCTATCATTCCTTATTCTTAGTACATGTCTTCATTGACATATAAATTTTATAAAAAATAATATCTATATTTAATGCAATTCATATTTTTTACTTAAAAAATTAATTATGAAACTTCGAGCCTTTAGCTATGAATTTTATATATAATATATATTTTAAAAGACTTAAAAATTTTAAATTCTATATGTACATATAATATAATCAATTAATTCAATAATTTTTAAATTAAATTAGGTTATATTAACTTTTAATTTCAATCAAAAGATTTCAATGTAGTATAAATAATATTTTAGTCACAAAATAATTTTATAAAAAAATATAGTTATTCAAGATTATTATTGTAATTTATAATTTATTATATAAATAAAATATTGTTATACATAACACATCAAGTGCTACAAAGTAATCATAAAGTATGTAATTTAAATCAAATACAAATACACATCCAATGTACTTTTAAAGAAAAGATTATAAATCTATATCAAATTAAGTCAAGTTATTTCTTATACCACAGAAGAAGAATCCAAGAGTGCAAGTATAAAAATAAGAAAAATCCTAAAGTTTTATTAAAATGGCTAAATCACTATAGCCAAACAAACCTTTATAATAAGTTTTTTTCCTATCAAAATCACTTACAAGACTTGACTTGGCAAGAATGTCAAGTTAAAGGTTTTTTTTTTTTTACTTCAATACTCAAACCTTAATTAATATAAATAAATCAACTAATGGAAAAAATATCAATGGATTAAAAAGCACTAATCAAACTAAATAATATACATCTAATGGAATTTAGCACCCAATGCCATATCACATTGTTGTATTATGATTTGGCTATCATATGAAAATAATGCACATTTATATTTAATATATAATTTATTATACAATTTAGTGAGAGCTATATTATTAGATTTTGATTGATTACAAAATGTGGTTAAATTTTTACTTTAAAGTAGTTAGTTTAAAAGGGATATTATTGACATTAATTTTATGTTGATAGTAGTTTTTATATATTTAGAGCCACATTTATTAGAAATTGATAATTCTTAAAATCTTATTTTATTTCTTTTATTTGGTATTTAAGGCACATACTATATAAAACTTATAAAAAAAAGAATTAAAAAAGATTTTTACATAAAAAGGTAGTTATACAAATTATATGGATGAATGGAGATGAATGGTAAAAATATCTATTTTTATTGGCCAAAATTCATACCAAATGTACTTCAAGGAGGTTTCTTAAGATCTTATTAGGAATTAGGATTATTCTTTTGATGCCATTCGAACATCAAAGATTAAAATTTATCAATTTTAAAATTTTGGATATAATTTTATTGAAAACTTTATGTGATTTGGAGTTTTTATAAAGGAAATATAGGTGCTCAAAATTAAGGTATCGATTTTGTACTTATTGTCACACTTTGAAGCATAGTGCACCCATATAAAATATGAGACATGAAAGTTTTAGATGAAGAATAGGGACAAGGAATGAAGGACAAAGAAGAAGAAATAGAAATATGGAAGTTGGAATAAAAAAGAAGGACTAGAAGTGGAGAAATATGGACAAGAAACAAGAATATAAGAGTTGTCATGGATGACAAGGCTTTGGAATAAGAGACTAAAAATATAGAAAAAAAACAAGATAAAGAAGGTTTGAAACAAAGAATAAATGTCAAGAACAAGGGATAGAAGACATGGATTAGGAACAAGGGACTTAAAACAAAAGATAGAGGACATGGACTAGGAATTGGAAACTAAGAATGAGGATGGAAGATTGAAGATGTCATGGATATACATAAGTATTCTAATAAATACCTATATGATTAGATAGAAGTAGGTAAAAGTAGATAAAATTTCATAATACCTTCTAGAGAAGCTTTCTAAAAGCTTCATAGATAATGCTTTGACTTTACATATGTTTGTAGTTGATTGATGGATTAGAAATGTAGTCAATAAGTTAACCATGTGTTGATAGCTTGTAGAACAAGCTAACTATGTGGTGTACATATAAAACTTGTCTTTGAAGTTAAGATACGTGTCTTACAAAGTCAACACGTTTTGAAGGTCCTATAGGACATCACCACATAGCTCTTAGATAAAGAGTATATATGGAGGCAAGAGTGAAGCCTTCTTCACTCTTATCAATGTCTTTTTAGTCCTTAGTCTTGTTTCAAGACTTTATAGTTTTCTTGTTTTTGGCAATAGCCATTCTAATTCAATATTATATCATCTTTGAGTGACTTTCTAATTCTTTTTAGTGACACAAGAATGTATTGAAGATTTTCTTTCTTAGAGATTCATGTCCTTGACAGAAGATGGAAAACACGGATCGGGAACAAGGATTAGAAATATAAGGTATAGAATATGGGATGGAGATTGAAGACTTGGGATGAAGGATAGATTAAATTAATCATGAAATGGCAAGGAAGGTGGGATATTAACAAAATATGGATGTGAATTTATCAACTTCATGTATATATATATATATATATATATAATCACAAGAGAGAAATATTACTTAAAAATTCTGTATTAAGATTTTTTATTCTTTGATTTTATTTTATTTTTCTTTAAAATGAACTAATTGCCACATCCATGTGTGCATCTTTAAAAAAAAAAACTCTACATACATATTCATTTGCTCACAATTACCCACAGCAACAATAAAAATAAAATAAATAATAACAATAAAAAAACATTAAAAAAAGCCAACTAATTAACAAAATAAAACTAAAAACAAAAACAAGAATGAAAATGAAAAACGAAATCCAAAACAACATCTCACAAATATGTCGTGTGACGAATTCATTGAAATTCTCAAGGTTCACCATATATTGTCAAATAATCCAGTCGCAACTGGCAGGAAAGAATGAAATCGAGGTGATTCAGATTGATGACCTGGATCCGTCATCTAAACCTGGATCACAAGGTGGATCCCGTTGGAAGGGAATGGGAATGAGGTGCTTGTTGGCAAAAGTAGCCCTCTAATTCTGGGCCTTGGTACCTGGAATTCCTCTTTATTATGAAATCTCGTGATTGGTCTCCGTCCGCAGTACATTCGCATTGTTGAACACTCTTTGCCTTAAACATAGGATGATTTCTACAACTTGGGCCACTTTGTATTAGGAGTTACAACCAAGCACACTTAGTGCCCAAATGAAGCTTGAGGACACTAAGAGTTGTACTCGGCTCAAAATTTGGATCCTAAAGTAGTAACTGGAATTCCCTAAAATCTACTTTCCAAACACAAAAAATCAACCAATACAGCAGACATTAAAGCTACATGTTGGGTTGAAAGATTTGAGATGGTGGAATACATAACTCTTTAGTAAAATGAAGTGACCTTGAATGAAAAATAAGAAAGAAAATGGATTTGGATAACAGTCTCCAGCACAAGGTTCCACCATACTCCTCTAAACAGTAGAATGCCCAATTAATATCTGCATTCTGTGCCTACCAGACTTCTGCCACTCGCTCAAAATCATCTAAAGGCTAGTATGCAACTTTGACAACCTCCAGGTTACCCATAGTTCACAAGAATATTCCCATTACTTTTTATTATTTTATTCTTTTTTGAAAAAAACTATTATTATTTCGAAAAAGAGATATAAACTGGACTTCAAGGAACTACTTCCAGGCTGAACTGACAGCAGCGCGTGCTCGAGCCTCCACGCAGGAAATACATCGCCATGAAAAACAAAAATCGACGTGGTCTTATCCGTGGCATAGACCCACGCCACGTCACGCGCCACGCTGTCCACACGATGCCCAGTTGCGCAGCGGGTCTCGGAGGTTGCTCCTTTTCGTGGCTGCATTTGTTGTTCCTGCACAGCCGAGCCCATGGCTCACCATGTCCCGTCGTCGCACCACTCTGCAGCAGCGCTGTAGACTGACGACGAAGCGGCCACTTTGGGCGGTGGAGTTTTGACGGTCCGGACCCACTGCATTGCCGAAAGCCCCATCTAAGATCGTAATAAATGATTTAAACCCCTTTTGCGCCAGTTAGAGTGTGCCGTGGTTTCCATCCTTTTGGTGTTGCATTGCACTTGGGCTTTCCTTGGCCGGCCGACGCCGACCACGACATCTCGGACCCTGAAAAGAATGTTGTATCCGTGCAGGGGAAGCACAATGTGAGGGAAGAGAAGTGTTGTGTGTTGGATTGTCCTTTGCTGTAAACGAAGGCTATGAATGCGGACAACAGGAATATTTGAATAGAACCGACTTTGAAGCACGCTCCAATCATACAGAGCACAATTCTCCAGGTGGGGTAGTACGCGTGGCAAGCAAGTCTCCACCATCCTGTCGGGATAAAGAAGCAAACTGCACCACTCATGAGATGTTCCTTGAATCAAGCTCCAGCGTTTGGACACACACTGTCTGCTGGCCAATGAAAACCTCGTCGTACGATGGTTATAGATTTTTGGGCGACGGAAGTCTTGGTATTGAAAATAACCAATGTTTTCGGTTCAAAATGTGTGGATACATATATGGATGGCAAGTAAACATTCCGAGAGAATGAAAATTGAATGTTCTCTAGTCGCCGTGACGATGAAAGTTTTAATTCAATATGTTAACTATTCAGCGCTGGTTTTCGTCTGAGTTCTTTTTTGTGATGTACATTGCACACAGAAAATGTCAGATTGTAACTAGTATACTGATGTGGACGACAGTGTTGCCAGAAAGCCGGTGACGAGTGTGGCAAAGCTCAATCGTCGCAGATCTAATTCTTCGGTAAACGGCACAATGGTCATGACGGCATTTTCTTTCCTACTTGTTTATCCGTCCGCAAATGCTAGCCGAAAATTTCGCAAAGCGTGATTTGACTTCAAGAGTCGAAAGGCAGTCCATTGAACTTGTGCGAATCAACCGGAAAGACAGATAAGGTTGACATGCAGAAGCTGGAACCCGTGCAAATTAACGTTACAGGTACTCCACAACGGCAAATTAAAGTATCATTTTTCCACGATGTAACTAATTTGTAGTTGGCAAAAGCAGTAACAAAATCACGGCCATTGGTGTCGAAACCTTTTGCATTGGCTTTCCTTGGTTCACAATATGGGTTCACTTGTCTTATTCCTTAATGTTTTGTCGCGAGACGTCAATCGTCCGAGTGCAACTGGTTACAACAGCGTAAGATTTATATATCCGTTATATCTGTGCAACTACATTAGTGTACAATATAGAATTTTCGCACATCCAAGAGGAAATTGTACTCTTATGCTAATAATTGCCTGAGCCTCTATTGCAAGATCCTTGAGCTTGCTTATCGAAGGTGAACCTTCATGTGTTGAGCCAGTTCGTTTGCGGCAAGGTGGAGCGCTGCGTGTGAGTCTATGGAGTGCGCGAAGCATGTAGCACTTAAACTGAGTTATGCAAGGCACTGGATTGAAATTTTATCGAGGAAATGACCACAGGAATGTATTTCATAAAGCATTCCACAAACTTAAGAAAATAGGCGTCACGGTCTTGGTCTGACCCTGGAAAGCGGAGGTCTGGCAATCCTAAGGCGCAAGGAGCGGATAGTACTCGAGGAAATTCTGTTTCTCATAATCTCACACAAGGTAAACCAATATCATCATCCCTTTGCAGACCCTCTCGTATTCATTGAAGTACTCACCCCTTCTAACAAAGGCATATCAAAATCATACTGAATAATTCCATTGCTTAATTTATGCAGCCATGAGACTCATTTTGCCAAAGGTGTCTCACGGTAGGCCATTTTTCTGAGAGATTTCATTGCATTTCCAGTTCAATCGCAAATATATTATATTACATGGAGAACTCAAAGTCCTCAGGAAGTCTTAGTCCATGAACCTTAGTGCCGTTAAAGAAGATTCTGCGATAACTGATGAAGAGGCCCATGAAGAAGAGAAACCGATTGATTATTTATCATCTAATGGGCTGGTCTTGAATTTGTTGAGGCATGCTGGTGATGTTACAGCGACCTATGAGAAAATTAGAAAAAGTCTCCAAACAGAATGGAAAAAGGTAGTCGTCGAAGTCCTGTCGGGCAACTCAGAGATCCAAGAAGCTACCCCTCGAATGTGCTCACACGAACACACACAACGTCGGGGAGGTCTTGATAATTGCACTTATCAATTCACAGATTTAGACGCCCTGGTGAAACCGACGGATGCATTTGCCCAAATCAACCTGCAAAAACGATGCGGCATAGAGTTTCTGACATGCTTGTGATACGAGAGCTCCTTTGATTATCACGCAATATGTTGCTATATGGGTTGTATAATGAAGACGTTGCTTCTGAGTCAATTATCGTCGTTAGTTTTCAACGCATTGTCACATGTTCCAAAAAATAGAACATGAAACTAAATACATATGTCTCTTTCCTTTCCGAGATTTATTAGGTGATCTTTCCTGTTCCATAAATACATTGTGGAGCCGCTTTCCTAGAAGTGTTTTCTAGCATCCGAGGAAACGGAGGATCAAAGGATCAACCCAGTTATTCAGTATAGAATAACATTGTAGTTCAAATCGAGCTGGCCCGCAGACAACGTACACAGTTGTATGCGAAATAAGGAAATGGAGGGAGCATGTGTCCATCCACCCAAAACATTTTCTTTAACTATTTCTCAGGTGGTTTCTTAATCAGGTCATTGGTCCAAGTGGATGCTTGTGGTTCCCGCAGTCACTGAGAAATCCTTTGGAATTTCGCTTTGTTTATACTTGAGGAAGTCAAAGGAAGAAAAAACCAGAAAAAAAATGGAGAGTAACCAATCAATGGCTAGTGGATGAAAGTAGGATTGACACACAAACAGTGGTCTTTGCAATACACCAAGAAAAAAACTTATCTTTTTGAAAAATTCACAAGTGACATGAAGGGTTACAACTTATGGTCCTTTTTGATCAGCAGTACTGTTCTCAATGCCATTATTATAGCAACTTCTTGTAACAACATATTGGTGTTCATTTTGGTAAATGATATATGTGTGACAAATCATGAAAGGCTTATATTGATGGAATATTTATATTTGGTCTTATTATTAAAATCAGATTTGTATAAAATTAGTGGAGACTACAATTAAATATTTGAATTGGTTATTATGTATGCAAATTAATGGTTTTGTGTAGCAACTATGTCTTTGTACAAATTCTAATAAAAACCCTAATTAAATCTTAACCAAATCTTAGGTCAAATCTTAATGAAATCCTAAGAAATCCTAAACCCTAAACAAATCCTAAATGAATTCCCAAGCAAATCCCAATCAAACTCTAAATCTTACACAAACTCTTAACAAATCCTATAGTAGATTGAAACCTCAACAACTAATGATTGAATCATTGATATAAACTCAAAATTTGCACCTTTTTTAATACCTTAGTCAAAAACAAGCACAAGAAAAATGAAATTGATTGCACTTACCATTTGAAAGAAATACAAGATAATCTAATCAAATATTGGAGGTCTCCTATTCTAACCTAAATGCTGAACTTCTAGTGCCAATATCTCCTTCTTAAACCATTGAATTGCTCTCAAATTTCATCTAAAGTTTGAAAATCAAGTCTAATATTTATATATATAAAAAATCACTTCAATCCAATTGACATATTGCTGAAGATCTTAAAAACATTAATTGACCCTCAAACTCCAATTTTTGAGACCTCAACCTACAAAAACTCTCATATACTTCAATCTAATTATTCCATTGACTTCAAAATTTGCATACACATTCACATATTTATAAATATATTTTTATTTCTTAAATCTTCATCATACCAAGAATATCATTAACTTTAAAAATTCCTCAAAATCTCAATATTGATTCAAATGACATGAAACTAATGCTTAAAAATCTCTATTCTAGTTTATTCTTAAATTTCTATTCTTCAATCTAAAAAAAATCCTAAAGTTGCTATATAAGAGTAGTTTTGTGCCTTAAGATCTGATTTCAATCCTAGTTGACAATTGGTCTTCTTCAAATATCAATATTTAGTAATTTAAGGTAATTTTTTCTATAATTTATTTTTAATTATTTTTTAAACATGTCTATATTAATTTTTTATCTCATTTATTTTTATTTGGCTCATTTATGCCTCTACAAAGTTAATAGAAGTTCCTTCTATAAAAAGTAGCATTAAAACTAAATCTTTTACTATCTTTCTATAATTTATCTTTATTTTTCTATTACATCTTTCTATTAGGATCTTCTATAATAACATCCATATTTTTATTTTTCACTATATAGTCATGTTACTATACAACAATATTGTTGTGATGGACTTCATTTAAGTACATCAAAGATGTTTGTAAAGTAATTAATTTTACTTGTAAGAGAGAAAGGAATATAATAATAATATATTTATAAATTTGAGTGGAATTTGGAATATAAAATTGTATCTTTAGATGGAATTTTTGAGCCATTAATTGGATCTTTTTTTTTTTTTTTTTTTTTAAATATATATTGAGATTTGAAAAAATAAATAAATCTTATTATTAGCTTTCCAATAAGCTTTAGCATGCAAGAAATGGAGTGGTGATAAGAGAGATTCTAACTAATTTGTGGACAAGGCTTTTAAAGTCTATAACTATTATAAGTAGCTAATATTTTTCTTAGTTTGGCTCTCAATTTTTTAAAATTTTGTTTGTTAATTTTCACATTTTAAAATTTATAGCTTGAATTAAGTTGAATGAGCTAAGATTTTCTTAGATCAAATTAATAATAAATAATTTATAGATATTTTAATAAGAAGAGATTTATATTTGAGATTAGAATTAGGAGTTGGATGCATCTAGATACAAAAAAGAAATTAATCTAAAATTTAAACTTAGCCTTTGGAATACTCTATTATATTTGAATTCATATGAGTAACATTGTGCTTTTTATAATCCAATTGCAATCAAGGACCCTGTATTCTCATACGGAGGCTTACCCTTTTGACAATATATAAAGATTTGAGGTTTAAAGAGCTAATTTTAGTTTTGGTGGATTATAGTTCTAAGATCAATATCTTATTTAGAAAGGTTTATAAAAAGGAAAAATAGCCAATTGACACCAACCATGGATGGATATTAAGAGCTATTAATAATAAAAAGACAACCTTTATAGAACATGTTCAATAGTAGATATTAAAATTAGTAATGTGGAAGTAGAATAAAAATTATTTGTATAAAATCAAGGAAATTATCCAATCATTTTGGAATAGTCATATATCTGTAAAAAAAATGAAAACTAAAGTATTAAATGATAGCTCATATTATTGTAGGAAATGTAGCCATGATAGTAAAAGATTAGTGCAATTTTTAATAATAAGGCTAGATCGTGAGCAATATTGAGATCAACTTAGAGAAACTTCTATAAATCATGAGTATGATGATTTTTAGATTTTAGATTACATACATAGAATATGGCATGCCATAGGTGCAAAAAAATCAACTATTATAGCATGCTTCAATAGTTGATTTGGAATTTAATAAAAGATGGATTTGTGAGTTTTCAAAAGATTAAAGATTTTGATCCTTAGTATAGAAAATCAATTAAGAAGATTTAAAGAAAATTAAAAAGAATTGGTGTGATTTTGAGTGATGAATTTATTTTTGAAATTATTGAAGAAGAAGAATTTATAAATGATATTTTATAAGTTTTAGAGACTTCGCAAAGAAAGGTTACTATATCTACTGATGTAATGGTAGAGATTCACTTAAAAAATTTATATGAAGAAATATTAAAGATAGCTATTAAAGCAAGGTTGATTAGAAGTTATGGATTAAAAATTGAAACAATAATTAATACTAAATATAAGATTGTAGCAAAGAAGGTAAAGTTGGTAGCAATACAATTGCCTTCGAATTCTAGAGATTATATTTAAAATGCTAAAGAAGAACTTGAATTGAAAGAGATAAGAAAAATTGGATACAATTTTATAGAGGAGATATTATCTAAAGTAAATATTGGAGGAGGTGAATTTTTTAAAAAATCTAAAAAATGATTCTAAAAAATAATTTTTAGATATCATAAGATTTTTGTTCCTTCACTAAATAAGATTGAATGTATTAATTCAAAGATTGTTGCACCAATAGTCATTTTTATTTTTTCACATGTATAATAGAAGTTAAAGCTAATTTTTGTATCAAAAGCCTTATTATCTAAATTAGTGAATCTATTGAAATAGAGATACTTAAACCATCTATGGCTCTATATTCTAATCAATGGTTCATAATGCCAAAGAAGTTTGAAACTTTGAGGTCCATCTAAAGCATGTAATCAATTAAGAAAAATATTTGTGAAGAATTACATTAAAGATATAGAGAAGATTTTGAAGAGGCTTAAAGAGGTGGATCTAATCTTGTCCATTAATAAGTCTAAATTTAGAATAAATAAAATTATAGTGCTTGAATAATTATGTAAGAAGTATGATAGAAAATCTAATTTTGAAGAGGTTGATGCTACTGCTAAGATAAAGGCATGTAGTAGCATCACTAAAATAAGAAAAGTTTTAGGAGCTTGTATCTTCTATCAGATTTGGATTCCTAACTTTACTTATATAGCTGAGTCATTATATAATTTGTTTGAAAAAAAGACTAATTTTAGATAGAATTAAAAATAAAAACTAAACATAGAAGATCTAAAAGAGATTTTGAAGTCACTACTAATCTTAAGGCAAGTTGACTATGATTGAAGCAAATCAATCATTGTTACTATTGACACAAGTCTAATTGCTATTGGTTAGGCTATTAGTTAAGATGATGTAGAAGCAAGAAGATTTGTCATCAAGTTTGAAGCAAGAATTCTTACAAATAGATAAAGAGCATATGTACAAGTAAAGAAAGAGCTTTTAGAGTGCTTATAGGTATAAAGGCAAACATAGGTTACTTAATTGGAATCAATGTGGTATTAGAAATTGATTGCTTATGATTGTTAGATATGATTATCAACTATTCTATTCTTGATATTATTATGTTGAGGTATATAGCCTACATTAGATCACTCAATTCTATATTGATATATGTTTTTAGCAAGATAAATATTATGACAAATATATTATTTAGACCTAGATATATTTGTGAAGAAGAAATAAAGGCATAAGAGATTGGTAAAGATGATGAAGATAAGGATTATAGCTATATACTAGCTATTAATAGAATAAATATAAATAGTAAAGATCATCATTTGAAAGAAGATCTTTATAGAAGCAAGTTGAGAGACATTAGCATCTATTTTAATACAATGTGGAGAAAAGAAGGCTGGTTAGATAAAGCTTTTAAAGACATTAGATACCTATCCTATGGCTATTTTTTGAGAGATAGTTTCTCGTAGTAGAAGCCAAAGAAAAAATATGTTCTATTATTGATAATAGTGGATGATGCAAAAATAAAGAATTAAATTTTCAAAGAGTTTTATGACACACTTTAAATTTGCCACAAAGGAGTTAGGACCATCTATGATAAAATTAAAGAAAAATGTTGATAGAAAGATTTCTACAAAGATATAGAAGATTTTGTGGCTTCATGCATTGAATGCCAATTACAATCAAAAATCAAAAAAAGATGATTTGCATCTTATTTATCCACTTGCTATGTATTTTAAATAGATGATTGAGTTAATAGCCATGCCATTGAGATTATGGAGTATGAAGTATCTTGTTTTGGCAAGAAAAAGGACTCTTAATTATATTGAAGATAGAATTTTGAAGATCAAAACTACAGATGGAATATATACATTTATCTTGAAAGATTTCTTTAGCATATATAATAGCATTGAAAGAATGAAGGGTAATCAAAGAGAATTAAATGCAATAGAAGCTAGAGGTTTTTTTTTCAAAGATATGGTGTAAAATTAAAGTTGACCTTTACTTATAATCATGAGATTAATAGCAAAAGTGAAAGAAGATATCCTCCTACTATAAATACTCTTATTAAGGCTTGTAGAAGTAAACAAAAGTAGTAGCCAAGACTTCTATTATTTTCTTTATAGGAATATAAAATCACTCACAATACTATTATTGATTATATGCCTATTGAATTGATGTTAGGCCAAAAGCCAATTATGCCTATAGGAAATTTTGTGCATATTTGGATATTACTCAATTAGAAAGATGACATTACAATAAAGAAATTATTAGAGCTGTGATTTTAGTAACTTGAAAGATTGCTTAAAAATATAGAGATTGCATTGAAAAAATTAAAAGTTGCTAAGTTGAGCAACAAAAAAAGATTTGACAAAACTCACCATTTGAAATCTAAATATTTATTTCATCTTCATATTAACTCTTTTTAAAATGAGTGATAATTTTTAAAAAAATAAATAAAAAAAATTTAATTGATATTATAAAGATAGTCCTTAGATTATTTGACTATATTTAATTATAGCAATAAATCTTATGTTTTATTAAAGAAAATGTTCTTATTATGACAAAAATTCCTATTATAGTTGGAAAAACTTATTTTTTTTTGATAAGTTGGCTTCTTTGGCAATTATACTTTTGATTTTGTGATTTTTTTTTTTTTTTGGATAATGTTGAATAAAATGCTTAGAATTTCCATAATATAAGCACAATCCTTCTTGAAAATGCACCAAGTACATGGCTGTAAAAGGTGAAGTTTTATTTTACAAGCATCTAAAAAATCCTAATAGGTTTCATGCATATAAGAAGAATGAAATTTGAATTTTAATTCAAAAGTACTTAAATTTAATAAAAATTATTCAAAAATACTCTTCTTAGTAACCTCAATTATATACAAACTCTAATTGCCTTATTACTTTTATAATTAGATAATTTTGATTTTTCTTTACAAATCCTAAGCCTAATTAATGAGCTTTAGGAAGCTATTATACTTAATTTGATCATTTTTTTGATGCATAATTTTGTACACAAATTCCATTATAAATCTTCTACATGCTTAAAAGAAATTCGGCCCAATCCAAGTTACAAATTGTCAAAAAATGTCCAAAAAACCACACCAATACTACTTAATCGCCAACTTGAAAGTTGATGTAGATGTTCTAATAGGATTTCTCCTTTTTCAATAATTAACTTTAGCTAAAAATTTATATATAACTTTATCTTTAAGTCTTTTAAGACCATGTCAAATTTTATCTTATTTTGACTTGTAAATCTTTAAATATCAAAGAAATCCTACTAAACCTCAAACTATCAACTTCTAATATTTTCTTGCACCATAAACCAAGTATCTTTTAATTTCACTATTAGATTAATAAAAACATTTATACACACTTAGCACATCCAATCAACTAATCATTATTAAATTTTGATTTATAGATGTAACACCAATTGTACGAATTAGTTAAAAGTGTTAGCTCTAATTTTATTACATAAATTCAAAGTTATCAATAAAAATCTTGACTTTGAACAAAAATTATAAATTTATTTCAAATCCTATGAAAATAAGCTTTATATTTCTAAAATAAACTTAAAGCTACATATCCAATCTCGATTTCTAATTTCCAAATACCTCCATAATTTATTCTAAGCGGCCATATTAATGGATAGAGGTCTGATTTCGACCCTATCCTACAAACGATCTATCCCTCAATATAAATTCAACTTATTCTAGGAATTTTTTATCCTAATTTTACCTTCAATTTAATCCTAGCATTAATCATGTTAATTATTTATCTCTTCTATCCTATTTTTACTAATTTATGGCATTTTTAAGATAATGAAAGAATTTTTACAATCTAAAAGATAAAATTACTAAGCAACCTTTAATCTATTAGCTATTGAGGCAAGAAAATAAACTAAGAGGCTTTTAAAAAAACCATGTTTAAATATATTGGATCATTATTGAATGAAGATAATTAGATATTAATTAAAAATTTATTTTGATTATATTTCTACCATATAGTCATGTTACAATATAATAGTGTTAATGAAAGTGAAGAAGGCTTTATTCTTATCTCCATATATATTATCTAACTAAAAGTTATGTAATAACATTCTGCAAGACTTTCAGTATGTATTCAATTTATGAAACACATGTCATAACTTGCAAGGCTTATTTCTTATATGTATGCTTTATTCTTAGCTTATATAACAAGCTATCTATACATGTTATACATGAGTAAATTTTGGCTAAATTTTTAATCTATCAATTAATTATCAATATACACAAAGTCAAATACGTATCTATGAAGCTTTTAAGAAGCTTTGTGTCATGGACATACATAGGTATTTTAGTAAATACTTATATAATTAGGTAGAAATAGATAAATATAAATAAAAGTAGATTAATTTCATAAGACCTTTTAGACAAGCTTCTTGAAAGCTTCATGGACATTGCTTGACTTTACTTGTGTTTGTAGTTGATTGATAGGTTAGAAACTTGGTTAAGAAATTAACCACATATTGGTTGCTTGTAGAACAAGCTTACTATGTGGCGCACATATAGAAAACTTGCCTTGCAAATGAAGATAAGTGTCTTACAGAGTCAATACATTTTTGAGGTCTTATAGGATATCACCATGTAGCTCTTAATTAGAAATATATATGGAGACAAGAGTGAAGTCTTCTTCACTCTTGTCAATGCCTTTCTAGTCCTTAGTCTTGTTTTAAGACTTTCTAGTCTTCTTGTTTTTGGCAATAGCCATTCTAGTTCAATATTATATTATCTTTAAGTAACTTTTTAGTTCTTTTTATTAATACAAGAGTGTATTGAGAATTTTCTTTCTCCAAGATTCATATCTTTGACAGTTTGATAAGAGTACTAATATACTATTTTTTTCATATTTTAGAAGTGAGTAGATTATTCCACTTCTATTGTTGTATTTTGAAGGTTATAGCATATACACTTGTAAACAAGAAATTTTATTTTTTAACACCGATTTTTTTAAAAAAAATATGGATTATCCATATTTGTGGAAATTTTTATTAGAAGTTGAAAATTATCTTTTTTTAATTTAATTTTTTGAATTTATTTAAATTATTTGTCAAAAGAAGATTATGGATACTATTCTTAGTAAAAGTGAGAATAAATTTGTAACTATTATAGATCTTTATGAATTTTTCAAGACTTTAAGAGTAAAAATCTCACGTATTTCTTATATGAATCATAGAAGTAATATGCCGATACCTATGGAAGAAGTTCAGAGTCTGTGGCAAGAAGTTATACAATTGAAGGAAGCAAGTAGGTTAACCTCACAACCAAATCCAGGGAGTTTTGTTTCTATAAATATAATGGAGACAAAGATTAGTATGCCTAAGAAGTTTGATGGAAGAAGTTCAAAATTTTGAGGATTTTTACAACAAGTCAAGCTCTATTTAAGGTTACATCATTTCTAATATTTTGATGGATTCACTCAAGTTGGATTCATAGGCACACTTCAATCAAAAAGTGCTCTTTCTTAGTTTGCACCTTTAATGGAAAAAGATTCAAGACTCCTTTATGATTTGAATTCATTCCTAAAAATGTTTACAGCCACATTTGGAGAAAGTGATCAAAAAAGAGTAGCAAAAACCAAGCTCTTATCTTTACAGCAAGGATTACGATCAACCACTATATATGTTGTTGAATTCCAGAACCTTATTTGCAATATTGTTGTATTGTAAATGCTTATAGTATATAAAAATTAATTAAACATATTATATGTTAATAAATCTAGATATTTGTTAGAGAAATTAGTAGATTAAATTAAAAAGAATTGATATAAGAAAATTTATTTTGTTTTTTTTACTTGTTTTGATTTTGGCATTAAAAATATATAAGACCTAAATGTTTAGTATGAAGCCTTGGGAGACGGTGGAAGCCTAAGGATGAAAATCTAAACTAGTAGGAGGCTAATTGGGAGGGATGAAAGCAAGGCATGGTCAGATGAAGGTAAGGAATGGAGAACTTCATTCCTATTGGTCAAATACCATGTCCAATGGACTTTGAAGAGGCTACCTACGACCTTAATAAGGGTTTTGGTGACTTCAAAGAGGGCATTTAGGAATTAAAAGCCAAAATTATAAATTTTAGGATTTGAACTATAATTTGTATATAAAAATTAAAAGATTTGGAATTAAGATGAAGAAGATATAGCCGTTTGAAGTTAAGGGGATTAATTTAAGACATATTATTATTCTTTTGAAAATATGAAGAATTGTACGGCAACTTTTGAAGATTGGAAGATGCAGTTAGAATGGTAATTTTAAAATCTATATTTTTTATAGAAAAATTACTGCTTTTGGAGTTCATGTGAAGGAGTTATATGAAGTTGAAGGAGGTACTTTTTAATCAAAGGCAATAAGTGAGTGGTTTCATTTATAATAATGGTTGGAGCCATAACATGAATTTTTGGATAAATTTTTGGCTCAAATATTTTGAAAATTGTAATATTTTGTATTAAAAAGCTGTATATATAAATTTTGTGATATTTGAACTTATATATTGTGAGATATGAAGAAAGTTACACAAAGGTACAAAAAGTCAAGGATATAAAGTGATTGTTAGGATTTTTAAGATATCTCAAGATTTGCAATAAATTTGTAGTTGAAATTTATTGTAGAAATTAGTAAAAATATATTAGTACCTTATGTAAAATTTGTGTTTGTTTAGACAATTGGATTAGGAGATATCAGATATTGAAGTACACAAAAATTTCTACATAAGGATATACAAGGTTTTAGAGGATTTTATCATATTTAGGGTGTTTTTGGTTACTTGAGGCTTATGTATTTGGTATAATTACTCAAAAAAGAAAATTTTATATATAAAATTTGTTTTTTTTATCTCAAGACTTGATTGAGTAATTAGTGACAACTAGAAGCCTAGTGCTTTCTTGAGGCAAATTCTCTCTACTCCGATATATTGGTGCTTCTACTAAAAGAGCCTTAAGGCACTAATTATTTCAACAAGTTAAGATGGAGGATCAAAATCCTAGATTTGCATTATGAAATAGAATGGATGTTCATAATTTATTGAAGGCATTTGCTCAATTTATGGAAGAAAGGTAACATGTGCATGGAGAGGATAGGAACACTACTAAAGCCTTACAAGTAATAGTAGAAAAAGTTAGGAGGTTTGTTGGAAGGAATATCATGAAGTTCTTAAGGATTTATACATATGAAATGGAAGTGCATCAAGTTCCAAAAATAAAGATGATTACTACCTTTGATTTGGTAGTAATACCAAAAATTAGGAAAAAAGTGCAAGAGTTGCATGCAGAGGCTATATCATGGAAGAAATTTGAAGAACTCTTGAAAGATGAATTTTTTGAAGAAGATTCAGAAAGAATGACCAAGGTGATTTTTTTAGAGTGGATTGAGCAAATAGCTCTAAATGAATTAATCAAGGAATTGGACACTAAGTTTGGCCAATTGCCATAGTAAGAGGAACAATTATTAAAAATAAAGAAAATTGAATTATTCTTGTAAGCAGTTGATGAATATTTAGAAGACAAGCTTCTCTTTTATCTAGTAGATAAGACATCTGAGAGAGATTTTTATAGATAATTAGAACCTATTAAAAGAAATAATGGAGCTTTATTACTTGGAGATGTCTATGATTTATTAAAGACATTTGAGTAAATAACAGAAGATTAAGACTTATAGTTTAATATCAAGGTTGGAGCCAATTCCTACATCTCAGAATCAAGTACCACTTCAAAAGGTGATGAAGAATATCAAAGATAGTACTTTTAAAGAATTAATTAAGGACATATGGAATTTGAAGGTAGAAATGACTGAATTGAAGAAATCTCAGATGATAAGCTCATCAAAGGTAATTAAAGGTTCAGAAGGATTTGTGGAGAGATGTATGTAGTGTAATAATCCAAATCATGGTCAATGTGATAACTATAAGGCTGAAATCAAGGATGGTATTGTATATTTTAAAGATGGTAGGATAAGACTCACAGGATTACATGAACCTTTGAAGACTAATTTTGAAAAAGAAGTTATGAAAAAATTGGTGGAAGAGCAAATATGAAAGAGCAATGCCATACAAAGGAAAGAAATTGAGTCTTATTCTGTTATAATTGAGCAAAAAGCAATTAAGGCTAATTCCTTACCGATTACAAAAGCCATGATTGAAAAAGCTGAAGCTATCAAAAAAATGACTGAATAGTATGATCCAATTGATGTCATTAGCATTAAAGTATTTTTATATGAAGAAAAATATTATGATTTGTATGATGCTATGGTTGAAGAAAAAAAGAGTAGAGCTATTTGTGAAGAAGATGCTACTAAACTTGGAAACAAGAAGAGGTCTTTAAGTAATAAAGAAGCTTATAAAGGACAAAAGCTAGTGAAGGTGCCTTCTTCTGTTCATCTTGGAGATATATCAATATCAAAGGAATGGTGGGAGAAAGACAAATTAAAGTAAAAAGATGATGTTAACAAAGCCAAAGCTGAAGCTATTATGGCAAAAGCATTAGATACTAGGATAACTATAAATAAAAGAAAAGAGATTGGTTAGGTATTTGCTCTTAAATGTGATCCTATGATTAATGATGGCTACAAAAAAGAGCAAGAAATTAGCTCTAATGAGGCTCAAAAAGAGAAATTTGAAGAAATAGAAGAATTATTCAATAGAAAAATGAAAAATGAAGTTTTACAAATATTTGCTGGAATAAATATGAATAATACATGGATTATTATGGATACAACATGTATCCAAAATTAAGGTGAATTCGAAAATGGAAAAGTGCAAGGCTTAACAAAAAAATCCTAAACCATCCAAATTTAAGAATGCATGGTTGAAAAAATAACAAATGAAAAGATGGTTCACAAGGACACAAAGGTACTTATTTATGCTAATAACTTTGAATGTGGTAAAGAAGGGAAGGTGGATTATTATCATTTATTTTGGACAAAGATGAAGCTTAGAGAGCTTGAAGATATGATTTTAGCTTTGATTGTTCATAATTCTAAGAAAAAAAATCATATCCAAGAGAATTTTTGATAGGGAGAAATGGACTATTAATATTAATCAAAAATGGATATTGAGAGTTTCAAATAATATGGAAGATATATGAATACAGGTTTCTAATGCTACTTTAGACCACCAATATAATACATAAAAGAAATTTACT
Source organism: Physcomitrium patens (assembly GCF_059467195.1). NCBI lineage: Eukaryota > Viridiplantae > Streptophyta > Bryopsida > Funariales > Funariaceae > Physcomitrium > Physcomitrium patens. Next base: position 17,168,560 of record NC_143415.1, on the reverse strand, counting down.
TGAATACAATTTGAGTCATATGTTGTTATAACAATGCAATACAATGAAACATATATATTTTGTAACTTGGATGGTGGAATATTGAAGATACCTATAGCTAGAAAGTAGATCAAGGTATTTAAAAGAAGAGATGGAAAATTTATTCCAATAAATCTTTTAGATTTTAAAATACTATATCTAGACCAAAAAGAAGATGCAAAAAGAGATGAAGATGAAGAAAACAAAGATGGTAAGATTGGCACATACCGGAGGATGTACAAACTTGGAAGATGTAGATGTCGTATTGTAAATACTTATAGTATATAAAATTTAGCTAAAGCATATTATATATTAATAAATCTAAATATGTACAAGAGTAGTTATTAGATTTAATTAAAAAGAATTGATATAAGAAAATTTAATTTATTTTTTTACTTGTTTTGATTTTGGCATTAAAAAAAGTATAAGACCTAAATGTTTAGTATAAAGCCTTGAAAGAAGGTGGAAGCCTAAGGACAAAAATCTAAACTAGTAGGAGGCTAATTTGGAGGGATGAAAGTAAGGCATAGTTAGATAAAGGCAAGGAATGGAGAACTTCATCTCTATTGGTCAAATACCATATCTAATAGAATTTAAAGAGGCTCCCTGTGACCTTAATAAGGATTTTGGTAACTTCAAAGAAGGCATTCAAGAATTAAAATCAAATGTTGTAAAATTCAAGGTTTGAACAACAATTTGTGTATAAAAATTAGAAGATTTCGAATTACGGTGAAGAAGATATAGCCATTTGAAGTTAAGGTATTAATTTAAGATATATTATTACTCTTTTGAGGATATGAGGAGTTTTATGGCAGCTTTTGAAGATTGAACAGTGTGGCTAGAATATCAATTTCAAGGCTTACATCTTTCTAGAAGAATTTTTGCTTTTGAAATTCATGTGAAGGAATTATTTTTAGGGACCATATATAAGACAAGGATTCAAGACTGAGGAATGGAGTTGATTCGATATTAAAATAATAACTAGATACAAGATAAGAAGGTCTTGGTTAGACCACAAGAAATGAGTTGTTGAGACTCAGGATCTCGTCAACTTCAACTCCTATATATACTAGGTCCTAGGAAGCTTCTTGAGAAGTTTGTCCAGATAGCATTGGGAAGGTTAAAAAGAGCAAGGTTATAAAATAAGGCGCGATTCGATAAGCAACATCGATTGAGACCAAAAGCAATCGAGGAAGGTGACTGGGTACTTGTTTAAATATTTTTACTCGCTTCCCTGCAATTGGTATTTTTATTTTTGTACAATCTAACTCCCGTAATGAATAAGTCACATTATCATGAAAAGTTGTTACTACATATGGTCCAAACCAACGTTTTGAAAATTGTGCAACGTACTATGTTGATTATCCAGACTATTATCATAAACAAGTACCCAGTCACCTTCCTCGATTGCTTTAGGTCTCAATCGATGTTGCTTATTGAATTGCGCCTTATTTTATAACCTTTCTCTTTTTAACCTTTCCAATGCTATCTGCACATCTTTCGATCTTTGCTCCAATTGTCGAATCCTAATAGCCAGAAGTTCTTCTCTTGACAATCCATCTTCCCAAGGTAGCATACTCCAAGTAAGTACCCTTTCTTCAATCGGCATAATTGATTTTCGACCTGTCATAAGTTCTACTGGCATATATCCTGTCACCAAACTATGTGTTGTTCAATTAGCCCATAATGCAAATGACAAAAGCCGTGGCCACTCTCTAACTTTCCCATTACAAGCTTTAACCAATGCTTTCACAATCGGTGGGTGATGTCACGGACATACATATAATTACCTATATGAATAGATAAAAGTATGTAAAAGTAGATAAAAGTAGGTTAATTGTGTAATATCTTCTAGAGAAGCTTCTTAGAAGCTTCATAGACGCTGCTTTGACTTTATAGGAGTCTATAGTTGACTTTTAGGTTAGAAACTTGGTCAACAAGTTAGCCATGTGCCACACATGTTGGAAGCTTAAAGAACAAGCTAACTACGTGGTCCATCCATAGAAAACTTGCCTTGCAAGCAAAGGCATGTGGCCTAGAAAGTCAACATATATTGGAGGTCTTATAGAACATCGCCACGTGGCTTCTAGTTAGATAGTATATATAGAGGCAAGAGTGAAGCCCTCTTCACTCTTGTCAACTCCTTTCTTGCTTCTAGTCTAGTTTCAAGGGTCTCTAGTTTTCTTGTATTTTGGCAATAGCCATTCCAGTTTCTTTCTTAATATACATATTTCTATTTTGTCCTATTTCTTTTTGAGAAAAGTCTCACTTACTCTTTAGCTTTCATCGAGTTCTTGTCCTTGACAGATTGACAAGAGTACACTTACAATATCAGAGCTTTGTCTTTTCTTGATTAAGAGTGGATTACCCCTTTTTCTTGATAAGACATAAGCGCATTAGAAGTTGCGGATTACCCTCTTTTAAACTGATATTGTTCTTAGTATTTTCTTTGTTATCAATTCCTCTCTTCTATTTGTTTTGAGCGTTATTAGACATCTTCTCTTTTCTAAGTGCTACTATGGCAGAGCTTGTTGAAATGAAGAGTGCAATGGCACAGATGCAAGAGCAATTGAGGGAGTTAATGCTTGCGATGCATCAACTCAATTTACCACCACAAGGAGCAACAAGAATGGTAGGAAGTGAAGATATAGAGATGATTGGGGCTGCTTCAACATCTACACCAAACCATGTCCCTTCTCCCAGAATGGAACACCCTTCGAGTGTTAGAGAACCGAGAGTTGCCTTGCCCGAGAAGTTTGATGGTACCAGATCCAAGTTTCGAGGATTCATCAATCAGGTCCAACTAGTAATTGAACTTCAACCCCAGAGCTATCCAACTCCAGGGTCACAAGTTAGATTCATTGGTACACTTCTTTCAGGTTCAGCATTGTCATGGTTTTCATCTTTTCTTGAACGACGAGATCCAATATTGGATAATCTGGAGGCTTTTTTGGCGGAGTTTCGATCCATGTTTGGAGAACATGATGCAATTCGTGTTGCAACCAACAAGATCCGTATTTTGCGACAAGGCAATCGATCAGTAACATTATATGCTTCGCAATTTCGACAACTTGCAACTGATATCAAGTGGGATGATGCCGCACTTGTGAGTCAATTTCTCTACGGATTACAATATGAGGTAAAGAAATTGATGCTTAATTTACCTGATCCTCAAACATTGAGTCAAGCAATTGACTTTGCTGTGAAGTGCGACAATCGACTTTTTGAATTTCGATCCGAGAGTCGTACAAGTGGGCCTCAACGTTACTACAATTCAATGGCAACACCGACGTCTCCTCAACACATACCTTCGGAAGTAGAGGATATGCAAATTGATGCGGTACGTTTCAAACCTCTTACTGAGCAAGAAAAGTCTCGTCGTCGACAAGAAGGATTGTGCTTATATTGTGGAGAACCTAAGCACACTGCTCAACATTGTCCAAAGAAGCGACGTAACTACAAAATGAGGAGTACGACTGTGAAAGAAGACAGTATGTCGGAAAACGAGTACGTCCAGCTACAATAGGGACCGTGCGGCTGGAATCTTGTACAACTTCTAATGAAGGTCCTATCCTCTCCTCAGAACCATCTCCTTGTTTTATAATAGATGTGCGTTTAGGACCTAATAATTACAAAGCCTCTGCCTTGATAGATTCAGGAGCCTCAGCTTGTTTTTTAGATGAAGAATTTGCTAGATGTCATAGAATATCATTAATACAAAAAACTAAACCTATACACGTAGAAGTTATAGATGGTCGTCCGTTGTCTTCTGGAGATGTAACTCACGAAACACTTCCTGTAGATGTAGTAATAAATGGTCATAGTAGTTGCGTAATTTTTAATATAATTAGATCTCCCTCTAATCCAGTAATTTTAGGCTTATCATGGTTAGAAAAGTATAATCCTCGAATAGATTGGATTTCTCGTAAACTTGATTTTCCTCGGAGCATTAGTAACAGTTCTATTAATCAAGTAAAAAACCATGAGTCTAGTATAGTAAAACCCGCACTTATAGGTGCAAAAGCATTTATACACGCAGCAAAAGAAGGATCAACTTTTGCTATTTATGCTGCACCTATTTCTGAAAGCGTAAAGACTTCAAGTGGCATTCCAAGTCAATATCAGGATTATCAAGACGTTTTTGAGAAAAAGAATGCAGATATTCTTCCTGAGCATCGCCCATACGATTGTTCAATCGATCTCAAGGAAGGAACTCAGCCACCATTTGGACCAATTTACAGTTTATCGCAAGATGAGTTGGCTGAACTCAAAACATATATTGACGAGAATTTAGCGAAGAATTTCATACGTCATTCAAAATCTCCAGCAGGAGCTCCAATTTTATTCGTAAAGAAAAAAGATGGATCTTTACGAATGTGTGTTGACTATCGAAGACTCAACAAGATCACAATCAAGAACAGGTATCCATTACCTTTGATATCAGGACTCCTTGACCAGTTAAATCAAGCTAAGATCTATACAAAAATAGATCTAAGAGGAGCATATAATCTAGTACGGATCAAAGAAGGAGATGAATGGAAGACTGCGTTTCGAACCAGGTACGGACACTTTGAATACAATGTCATGCCTTTTGGACTCACGAATGCACCAGCTGCTTTTCAACATCTCATGAATGATGTATTTCGTGAATTCTTAGACAATTTTGTCGTCTGCTATCTAGACGATATCCTGATCTATTCCAAGAACGTTGAAGAACATGAAATACATGTTCGTCAAGTATTACAAAAACTTAGAGATGCAGGATTGTACGCCAAGATGGAAAAGTGTGTATTTCACACTACTCAAGTTGACTTTTTAGGATACATCATTTCAAATGATGGTCTCATGATGGATTCTAAGAAAGTCCAAACAATCATGGATTGGAAGATTCCAAAGACTGTAAGAGATGTCCAATGTTTCTTGGGATTTGCCAATTACTATCGGATCTTCATCAAAGACTTCTCACGAGTTGCAGCTCCACTTACACGCTTGACTAGTAAAGATAAATTTCAATGGAATCAAGAAGCGGAAGCAGCATTTGAAGCCTTGAAGACATCGTTTGTCTCTGCACCAGTCTTATATCGTGTTGACTTTTCCAAGGTATTTTTTATGGAAACAGACGCATCGGATTTTGCCTTGGGTGCAGTTTTATCACAAATGGGAACAGATGACAAACTTCATCCGATAGCTTTTCATTCAAGAAAATTCTCAGCAGCCGAGATCAATTATGAGATCCACGATAAAGAACTTCTTGCGATCGTGGATTCCTTTCAAGAATGGCGTCATTATCTAGAAGGCGCTTCTAGTCCAGTCACTGTGTATACAGATCACAAGAACCTCGAGTATTTCATGTCAGCACGCGTGTTGAATCGTCGTCAAGCTCGTTGGAGTATGTCTTTGTCAAGATTCGACTTCATTATCACTTATCGGCCAGGAAAACAACAAGGTTTGTCCGATGCCCTGTCTAGACGTTCTTATTTTGCACCAAAAGAAGGAGATGCAGCTTTTGAGCAACAAAGAACGGTCCTCTTGAAACCGGAGCAATTTCATCTCCGAGCAGTGAAATCAACATTGACTGTTGATTCAACTTTTCTCAAGCAAATCCAGTCCAGTATGTCCTCAGACCCTCTTGTTCATGATATCGAGAATAATTCTTCCAAGTCTCATGATTCTTCTAAGTTCGAGTTCAAGAATAATCTATTATATTTTGAAGGACGCCTATATGTTCCAGAAGGAAAAGCACGTTTGCGTGTTCTTCAAGCACGTCATGACTTTCCAGCAGCAGGGCACTTTGGATATAATAAGACTCTGGAACTCATATCAAGAGATTTTTGGTGGCCACAAATGTGGAAGTCAGTCAAAGACTTTGTACAATCATGTGATATTTGTTCAAGATCAAAAATTCCTCGACATCGACCTTACGGACTTCTTCAGCCATTACCTATACCAGAACAACCATGGTCTTCTGTTTCTATGGATTTCATCACAGATCTTCCAAACTCAAGATCTTATGATTCTATATTTGTGATAGTAGATCGTTTCACCAAGATGGCACATTTTATGCCATGTACAAAATCTATCACAGGTGAAGAAACAGCTAAGCTTTTCATTGATAATATCTATCGCTATCATGGATTACCTAAAGATATCATATCGGATAGGGGAACTCAATTTGTGTCGAGATTCTGGAGGACTCTTTTCAAGATTTTAAAAGTGGACATAAAGCTATCTTCAGCTTTCCATCCTCAAACTGATGGACAAACAGAGCGCGTAAACCAAGTCTTGGAACAGTATTTAAGGTGTACCATCAACTACCAACAAGATGATTGGACAAACCTTCTGCCATTGGCAGAGTTTGCTTATAATAATACGGTACATTCCTCCACGCAACAAACACCTTTCTTTGCCAATTATGGCTATCATCCACGACTTGATACTTTTGATTTTTCAAAAGTTGATAATCCTGCAGCAGAAGATATGGCAAATCGGTTGTCAGAGTTACATGCAATAATGAAGGCGCAGTTGAAGAAAGCTCAAGAACGACAAAAGATAAATGCAGATATATATCGTAAAGAGCAACCACAACTCAACGTGGGTGATAAGGTATGGCTACTTCGTCGCAATATCAAGACCACTCGACCTTGTGACAAATTGGACTATCGTAGGCTTGGCCCCTTTTCTGTTTCTGAACAGATCAACCCAGTTGCATATCGGTTACATCTACCGGAGTCAATGAAGATCCATCCTGTATTCCACGTGTCTCTTCTTGAACCATATAAGACAGTGGATATACAAGGAAGAAGACAAATGCCACCGCCTCCTATAGAAGTAGATAATAATGAAGAATTTGAGGTGGAAGAGATATTAGACTCAAGGCGGTGCCGAAATAAGCTAGAATATCTTGTTCATTGGCGCGGATATGATATTAGTGAGCGCACATGGGAGCCATCCAGGAATCTAGCAAATGCATCAGCTAAAGTCAAAGTTTTTCATCAACGACATCCATCAAAACCAAGATGAAAACCTCTCTTATAAAAGAGACAAGATTGAGGCAAGATAACATTCAAATTCCTATCCTTGTTTGTAACTTCTTTGCATTTGTGACGCTAATTAGATGGAGAGCCAACAACCAGCGGATTCAACTCAAGAACCTTCGTTTGCTGACTTACCGGATGAGACATTACGATTGTCACAACCTTCAAGACGACGCAACCGAGATGAAGATCCTCAAGAACGACATGTTCTTCCTCGAATAGATGGTGAGATACAACGCGTTTGGTATCACGACCTTGGAAGAGATTCTCGATGTTTGGTGATATTATTGGAGATAGGAACGACTCCTGATGGTGTTTCAAATGTATTATTTGAAGGAAGTTATGAAGGCCTCAACAGTGATCAAATAACAGGGTGGTCTTCTCGCCCTGGAATGGGACAGTATCGATGGCTAAGAGGACCCATCAACTATCTTCAAAGAGAACAAAGATCAGAGTATGTAGCAAATACAATTCGCCGCATATTAGATTTTCTCAATATATAATCACCGCTCCTCGTGGAACTCGTCCCTAGAAGGGGGGGTAATGTCACGGACATACATATAATTACCTATATGAATAGATAAAAGTATGTAAAAGTAGGTTAATTGTGTAATATCTTCTAGAGAAGCTTCTTAGAAGCTTCATAGACACTGCTTTGACTTTATAGGAGTCTATAGTTGACTTTTAGGTTAGAAACTTGGTCAACAAGTTAGCCATGTGCCACGCATGTTGGAAGCTTAAAGAACAAGCTAACTACGTGGTCCATCCATAGAAAACTTGCCTTGCAAGCAAAGGCATGTGGCCTAGAAAGTCAACATATATTGGAGGTCTTATAGAACATCGCCACGTGGCTTCTAGTTAGATAGTATATATAGAGGCAAGAGTGAAGCCCTCTTCACTCTTGTCAACTCCTTTCTTGCTTCTAGTCTAGTTTCAAGGGTCTCTAGTTTTCTTGTATTTTGGCAATAGCCATTCCAGTTTCTTTCTTAATATACATATTTCTATTTTGTCCTATTTCTTTTTGAGAAAAGTCTCACTTACTCTTTAGCTTTCATCGAGTTCTTGTCCTTGACAGGTGACCTCGTTCACTTTTTGCATTCCCTTCCAGATTATTAGCAGTAGTCAGTGATACTTTAATTCCACATCTTTCAAAGAATTTACGAGCTTCTTGTGCATTTAATTCTCCACGATTTGGAGTGATCTTTCCTACACATCCGTAGCGACAAATGACATCTTCAAGCAAAAACCTACAAATTCCCTCTGTAGATTTTGTCCTCAACGCTCTTCCTTCTACTTGATTTGATAAATCTTCACGAGCTAAAACCAAATATCTCATCTATCATAATCCAACTGGCATAATAACCAAATCAACAACCCATTTAAAATAAATAGCCAGAGGATACGTAGGATGAAGACCATCTCGATGTCGGATATTAGAATATGATTGATAGATTTCACATGACTCTACAAATGAGAGCACATCTCGATACATATTTTTCCACCAATATTGTTCCTTGAGTTTAGCAAAAGTAGCCCAGATTCCTCTATGCCCTGCCCATAAACTATCATGAAACACCTTTAATAATTTCAGTTTTTCTTCCTTTTTGCCTATCACTCGTCGTGGCATCCCAATTCCTTTCTTCGGTCTCTTTTATAAGAATCCATCTCGAAGTAAAAATCCATATGCTTTTTTTCTTATTTGTTTGAATTTTTTTGTAGACCAATTCTTCTGTTTACTCAAGATATTCAAGTAATGACCAATATCCAATAATTCTCCTTCATAAGATTCTTCAAAAAATAGCTTGTCTTCCCTGTTGAGATTTGATATTGAATAGAATTTCAATCCAACGTCATCAATGTCTTCAACCATTTCATCCTCCCTCTCGTATCTTGCTCGAGATAGCATGTGTGCTACTAAATTGTCCTTTCCAATAACATGCTTAAATTTTGAATTTAGTGACTTAATATAAGCAATCCATCTCAACATTGTAATATCTAGCGTTGAATAGTTAATAATCATTCCAAGCAATGGCAAGCAATCTGTTTCAATTACTACTACTGCCCCAATCAAATAGTCCTTTTCAGCTTTCATAACCAAAACAACTCTCTTAAGTTTTCTTTTGACTTGCGAATATACACGCTGACAAATACTTAAAACTTTAGCCCCAAATCAAACTGCAAATCTATTTCCATTTGAATCATCTTGACCCACAGCCCATCCAATGGCAATTGGACTAGCGTCCACAGTGAGAATCACTAGTCTATTACACTTATAATCAACCTTCCTCAATATTGGAGGTGACATCAATAATTTCTTCAATCTTTGCATTGCCTGAATATGCCTTTTTTTCCATTTAAATCGGTAATCCTTGCGTAACAGTTCATATAAAGGATCCGCTATGTGAGCAAAATGAGGGATCTAGATTCGATAAAATACACATGCACCTAAAAATCTGCGAACCTCTGTTAATGAATCACAATCCTCTTTCATCCTTCCAATTGCATTAACTTTAGTCGGATCTGGTTTTCTTCCGTAAGATCCACATAAATGTCCAACAATCACAACTTTTTGTACTCCAAATATGGACTTCATATCCGATAATGTAAGATGAACTTCTCCAAGCCGAGTTAAAATCTTTTCACAATCTTGTATATGATCAACAACATATTTGCGACACCCCCTCTTATCTAAAGTTTCATCCTTGTCTCCTTCTCTACATCCTTTTATAGGAACATCATCCAGAAAAGGCATAGTCTTCTCCGGAATAAAATCTCTCAATACCTTAATCATCCCATTCATCATATGCACAACTGAGTTGGTCGCATCTTAAGTAAGAGTATACATTCTAACCAATCCAAGTGGTGTCCTCATCGTTGTCATATTTATACTTCCTTCGGCAAGTTGAAATTGATCATAACCTGAATACAAATCACCCATTGAATAGATTGCCTTTCTTGCAAATACCTCAGCAAATTCATCCACAATAGGTCCAATTCCTGCATTCCTGACAGTTACTGCATTCACCGGTTGCATATCTTGAATAAACCATAGTGATCCATTCTTCTTAGGTACCGTAAACCATTGACTAGAATACGACGCAAACGGGGATTCTAATATTTTCATCTTTATCTTTTCTTTTAATAGTTCCACCAATTTAGGTAAATGTGCCCTCGGTACTGGAATCAGTCTTAGATTCTAACGTACATGTGGTGTCGTATTACGTGCTTTTTTGCTCGAGAACGCGCCGAGCGTCTGGTTATAGAAGGTAGTATGGAGATTCGCCAATATTCAAGCAATTTATTAGTTTTTGACTGTTGGAATATAAACAACAGCAAGAATACACCGTAAATCTATACGGATGCTCTTCGACTGCTCACCGAAGTCCTTTTTTCCCCGCCCAAAGCATGAAGCTAGCTCTCTCGATCCTTCAAAACCCCCCAAAAAACTATTCTCTCCCCTCCCCATTTCTTAACCTTAATTCTAAATTTCTTCAATCTTCCGTCTTGGATCCGAAATTGGTTCTCGCCATCAAAGCTTGATCCGAAATTGGCTCTCGCCAACAGAGCTTTCTCCTCCATTTTTACCTTTAAGAGATCTTTTTATTGAAAGGACGTTCTCGGAACGGCACAAAGGACGGAACAGCCTAAAACTGAATCGGAGCCCCGTAATCGGGACCACAATGAGTCGCCCGACCAATTCAGGTCTCATATTAGGTAAGAGTCTAGTAGTAAGACCCGGATGTTCCCGTAATTGGATCAAATTGGTCCTTTGCATCAGATTGGCTGAGGCCCATAGTAAGACCTGGATTTTCCCGTAATTAGACTGCATTGGATTGCCCGACCAATTCAGGTCTCATATTGGATAAGAGGATGTGGATTGGATGTCTTGAAATTGGATCCAATTGGCTCTTCGAACAAGACTCACTCGTCATGTGAATTGGTCCTTTCCCTTCTTCCTGACTTCCGTTATTGGAATCGAACGGAGCATTTCAGTATGCCTCGGCTGACTGTAACGGGGTGACTGAACCTAGCCACTCAGTATTTGCACTGGAATTAGTCGTTGCTCCCAATATTCGAGGCAACTGAATATTAATAAAAGTCCCCTTTCTTTATATTTTCACGGTATACTCGTGTTATAACACGACAGCGGTATATTGAAGATAACCATAGGTGTAATAATATTCGGATCTACACACCCAATTTCATGAGATTCGAAAGCAAACAATCTATCTTGTTTATCTAACAGCTTTTTGAAGCAAGTAATTTCCTCCGGCAATAAAGAACTATCAGAACCAATCTTCAATTCTTCAAAAGTCTCTATAGTAAACTGATGTCCAATACTCATTAGATCTCTTAAACTTGCTTCTTTTGATGCTTCTCCCATTTGTTCTTTAGAAACTTCTGGGAATGGTCCAGCAAAAGGCTTTACCTTCTTATTTGCCATTTTATATCTCGTCTCTATAGTGACTTCTGGTGCTTGAAAAGATTCAAGTATGGTATAAACCTCTCTTGAATGAATCTCAACAATCTTATCTTTATCCTCTAATCCAATAGATGTAATCAATTTCAATGAATCTTCAAATCCATTTTCTTCATAAAAATCTAAAATCCTCTCATCATCTTACAATGTACCTAACTTGCGTAATTCTCTTTCAATATTATATAATCTTTTTCTTTCTTTTCTTTTAAAATCATCAACTTTCTTATACATAATATTTCCATTTTCCAATATACCAATAAAACTCGCATCAAAGGCACCTTCATCTCGTGAGAGTACCTCCTCTTTTGTGCCTCCATAGTCTCCCTTTATAGTGGTACCTCTCCAAAATCCTTAAATCCTTCAACTATCTTTGGCAATGGTTTCTCCCTCAACCTATCTCGATTCCGTTCATGGTTAAGAGGTACTGTTAGAAATTGTACAGCTTTCCTCCCATTTTTGCTACGTACCCTTGCATAAGCAGAACCATTGTCAAGTACTTTTGTTTCCATCCGTGTTGCCGTAATATAAGGTTGTCCTAAAATCAACGGATAAGACGTTGTATTTTGAACAAAAAAATGTTGCTCCGTCGCAACATCCCCAATCCAAATTTTGACATCTAGACAAGCTCTATATAATTCGCCCTATGTGTTATTAGCTGCTCGTAGTACCCATCCATATTCCATATCAATTGGCCATTTTTGCTTCTTATAAAGATCTTTAGACATAAGATTTATTTCAGAACCATGGTCGACTAAAGCAACAATTGGTTCTTTTATATCTCCTACTTTCACCAATACCTCAGTAGTTGCCCTAGCCCAATGCTTTCGAGTATAATGGCTCAAAGTTTCCATTTCCTTGTCATTATAATCTTCGAAACGTACTCGTTGATTATATCCATTCTTTTCATTTGTTGGTTGCTTGTAACCAATATCAACCTCTTCTTCATCTCTACATATTCTTGCATGAATAGCATGACTCATTCCAGTTTCACCCATTAATTGCCTCTTTTGGTTAATGCTGTCAATGATAACATCATGAAATTCTTTCTTTGCAATTTCCAAGACTTCTTTCAATATGAATTCCACCTTAGCATTTAATATACGTTCTTCCAACACCTCTTTCAAATTTGTTGCCGCTTCAATGTCAGAAAGTAGCTTATAAGCAATTGATTTGCCCTTATCTTTTGGCTCCTTTGTTTTTTCTTCCAATGATGTTGAGGTATCCTTTACAGGCAATTCTTGTGAAGCTGCCTCCCAAGCCTTGTCTCTTCGAGTTTGCCTCTTAGAAGAATTTCCTTCTCTAGTATTATCAAAATTTCCTCGTCTCTTTTCTTCCATCAAAGCTTCATGTTGGCTCTTAGCAATATATGCATGAATTGAAAGAGACTCAACAGGATCCTCCCAACCTGTTGCACCTCGTATTGTAGCTGCAGTCCTCAATAACACTTCTCGAGGTAATTTCCCATCTTGCATTGTAGAAATGGCAGAAGCCCAAAACTCACTAGTTTCCGTTCTTCCACCAAGATCATCATCTACTCTAGCACCATAACTTGTACTTTCTCGTGCTACTGTTTGATGCACTTTTAAATAAACCTGAACCAATGCTCTCATTCCTCCCTTGCCAAAATTGGTTTGAAGAAGATCCTCCCTATCTTTCAATGCTATCTTTCCATCTTTCTAGCAAATAATTCTTTGCCGTATCATATTATTAAATTCATTGCAATCTTTTCTAGTGTGTGAAGCGTCATCACACCAAATGCAACTTTGTACATATCCTTATTTTGAAACATTCTTTGAATTGTTTGTAGAAGTATTTCTTTCAAGTCTTGTCAATTTGATTTGAAGATCTTGCATCCTTCGTATAATTTCTTCTATTCCCATATTTGCTTTCTTTGATAAGGATGTCGAAGGTTGAACTGTAGGCATTGTTGGTAGTGTTGTATATACTGGAGCTTTGGGTGCTTGTACTGTTTTCGGAATATTACTCCTATCCTTCCTCCTTTCTCTTTTTGTAAGCAACCCCACCGCATCTTCAACGTTCTTTCACTTTGTTTTCAATCCTTCATCTTCTTCTTTGTCTTCAAGAAGGAGTTCTAATTTCCTTTGCAATTCTCCATCAGCAGCTTGAAGAAATAGATCAACTTTGTTCGGCTCCAATGTGAATTTTTCTACCTTCGACAATTGAGAGTACTGCCTCTCAAATTTCTTTAGTAGCTCTGCTGCTTGCAAATTCCTGTTAGGCCATTCATTCCATTCCAGAAATAACTTCTTAGTAACGCAATCGGCATCTTCCAAGAAATATTTGTCTTTCAATGCATGTGAAAAAACCTCCCATGAATTCCCATAACGATCCATAATCGATGTAATATGGTTTCTTATCTCCGATATCGTGGCAAGTCCAAATAATTCAACCATTTTCTTCTCAAAAACTCGATTTAATTCTATTTCACAAACATAATATCTTAAATACCTTGAAATATTCCTTCCATAAAATTGATCAATTTTATTGACCACTGCTTACAATGCTTTGGTTGCCAAAGCTTCCTTTCGATCATTGCTTTGCTGTTGCTGCATTGATAATGAGAAGGCTTGAAATATACTAGCAATAGGCAGATCCATGTGCATACCTTGTCCTTTAGAAGAACCCCCACTAGAAACTTCTCCCAAAAATCCTTCAAAATTTTTATTTTCGTTTTCCATAAAATAAAAATAAAAATAAAATCAAACGAAATCTAATACCTTCCACCTCAAGTTTTCACGTTGGGTTCACCACTTGTATCGTATTATGTTCTTTCCTGCTCGAGAACGCGCCGGGCGTCTGCTTGTAGAAGGTAGTATAGAGATTCGCTAATATTCAAACAGTCTATTAGTTTTTGACTGTTGGAATATAAATGACTGCAAAAATATACCGTAAATCTATACAGATGTCCTTCGACTGCTCACCAACGTCCTTTTCGTCCCAGCCGATAGGTCTCTAGACATTACAGAGAATCCTGAACAACCCAAACTGCTAATCTTCAATACCGCTTTATACTCACGATCTTGTATCCACTGACTGTCTCGTTAGATTAACCCAATAAATTTCATTCACTTCGCATACTCAATCCTATAGACACCCTTTTAATTCTTCAATCACAGACGTAACTCGATTTCACAAAACAGTCAAGAGTAATCAAACCCACTTCATTAAAAATCTCGATTCACCATTACAACACTGACTTCAGCAACGATTGCCTCAGTCTTCCCAAAACCCTATGAAGAAAAAAAATCCAATTCTTTGTCTTTTCTTCCCCGACCCGAAGCATGAAGCTAGCTCTCCGACCCTTCAAAACCCCTCTAAAAAACTTATTCTCTCCCCTTCATTTCTTAACCTTAATTCTGAATTTCTTCAATCTTTCGTCTTGGATCCGAAATTGGCTTCTGCCGTCAAAGCTTGGATCTAAAATTGGCTCTCGTCGTCAGAGCTTTCTCCTCCGTTTTTACCTTTAAGAGATCCTTTTATTCAAAGGACGTTCCCGGAACGGCACAAAGGACGGAACAGCCTGAAACCCAATCGGAGCTCCGTAATTGGGACCACATTGAGTCGCCCGACCAATTCAGGTCTCATATTAGGTAAGAGTCTAGTAGTAAGACCCGGATGTTCTCGTAATTGGATCAAATTGGTCCTTCATGCTAGATTGGCTGAGGTCCATAGTAAGACCTGGATTTTTCCATATTTAGACTGCATTTGGTTGTCCGACCAATTCAGGTCTCATATTGGGTAAGAGGACGTGGATTGGATGTCTTGAAATTGGATCCAATTGGCTCTTCGAATCAAACTCACCCGTCGTGTAAATTGGTCCTTTCCCTTCCTGCTGACTTCCGTTATTGGAATCGAACGGAGCATTTCAGTATGCCTCGGCTGACTGTAACGGGGTGACTAAACCTGGCCACTCAGTATTTGTACTAGAATTGGTCATTACTCCCAATATTCGAGGTAACTGAATATTAATAAAATTCCCCTTTCTTTATATTTTCACGATATACTCGTGTTACAACACGACAACGTCTATATGATGAAAATATAAATGAAGAAGATTTATTAATATTTAGTCACCTTGGGTGTTAGAAGCGGTGGCCAATTCCAGTGTAAATACTGAGAGGTCAGGTTCAGTCACTCCGTTACAGTCAGCTGGGGCATACTCACCAGTAACGAAATGCTCCGTTCGATTCCAATAATGGGAGTCAGCAGAAAGGAAAAGGACCAATTCAACGACGGATGAGCCTAGTTTGAAGAGCCAATTGAATCTAATTTTAGAAGACCTCTAATCTAGGTCCTATTATGGGCCTCTTATCCAATATGAGACCTGACTTGGTCGGGCAACCCAATATGGTCCGATTACGGGCTTTGATTTCGTTTCAGGTTGTTCCGTTCTTTGTACCGTTGTCGTATTACATGCTTTCCTGCTCGAGAACGCGTCGAGCGTCTGGCTGTAGAAGGTAGTATGGAGATTCACCGATAGTCAAGCAGTCTATCAGTTTTTGATTGCTGGAATATAAACGACTGCAACAATGTACCGTAAATCTATACGGATGCTCTTCGACTGCTTGTCGAAGTCCTTTTTGTCCTAGCCGGTAGGTCTCTAGACGTTACAGAGAACCCCGAACAATCCAAACTGTTAATCTTTAATACCGCTTTGTACTTACGATCTTGTATCCACTGACTGTCTTGTTAGATTAACCCAATAAATTTCATTCACTCCGCATACTCAATCCTATAGACATCCTTTTAATCCTTCAATCACAGACGTAACTTGATTTCACAAAACAGTCAAGAGTATTCAAACCCACTTCATTAAAAATCCCAATTCACCATTACAATACTGACTTCAGCAGCGATTGCCTCAGTCTTCCCAAAACTCTACGAAGAAGAAAAATCCAAATTCTATGTCTTTCCTTCCCCGGCCTGAAGCATGAAGCTCCTCTTCTCTAATCCCCTTGATCTTCAAAAACCTCCAATGAAAACCGAACTAGTAACCTTGTAAAAGCTTGAAAACTAGCTCCCCCCCCCCGATTCCCCCCGAAAAAAAACCTCCCTCCCTAAAACTATATTCTCCCCTAACTTTATCCTCTGAATTTCTTCAATCTTCCATCTTAGATCCGGAATTGGCTCCCGCCGTCAGAGCTTAGATCCGAAATTGGCTCACATCATCAACGCCTTCTCCTCCGTTTTTACCTTTAAAAGATCCATTTACCGTAAACAACGTTCCCTGAAACGGCACAGAGAACAGGACAGCCTGAAACAGAATCGAACCCCCTAATCGGGACCACATTGAGTCGCTCGACCAATTCAGGTCCTATATTGGGAAAGATGCCCGTAGTAACCTGGATGTTCTCGTAATTGGGTCAAATTGGTCCTCGCTTCAGATTGGCTAAGACCCGTAGTAAGACCTGGATTTCTCGTAATTGGATTGACCGGCCAATTCAGGTCTCATATTGGATAAGAGGACCCGGATTGGATTCTCGAAATTGAATCCAATTGGCTCTTCGAACCCGTCGTGTGAATTGGTCCTTCTCTTCCTGCTGACTCCCGTTATTGGAATTGAATGGAGCATTTCAGTATGCCCCGGCTGACTGTAACGGAGTGACTGAACCTGACCACTCAGTATTTGCACTGGAGTTGGTCGATGCTCCCGATATTTGAGGTAACTGAATATTAATAAAATTCCCCTTTCTTTTTATTTTCACTATATACTCGTGTTACAACACGACACCGTTCCGGAAATGTTTTTTTGGTAAAAGGATCTCTTAAAGGCAAAAATGGAGGAGAAAGCTCGATCGGATGTTCCAATTCGGGGAGTCCAAGGCGGAAGAATAGGATCTTCTCAGGGTTAAAGGGGAGGATAGATTAAGAAATGAAAGGGGGGGAGAATTAGGATTTTTAAGGGTCGCAGAGCTAGCTTCATGTTTGGAAGAAAAGACAGAGAATTGGGGTTTTTTTTCTTCATAGGATTTTGGGAAGACTGAAGCAATCGTTGTAGAAAGTCAGTGTTGTATTGATGAACTGGATTTTCCATAAGAGGAGAAAGGCTGGTACTCTTGATTGTTGATGGAATGGGAGATACTTCTGTGGTTGAAATTCAGAGTTGTCTAGAAGGTTGAATATGCTGAATGCATGCGTGGTTGTGTTAATGTGACTGTACGGATAGAGGATATCTGCCAACAGTTTAAAGAGGTATTGGGAGTTGATAAATTGAGGATTTTTTAGGATTTCTATGATAACTAGGAACCTACCGACAAGGATAAGAGGAATATGGACGAGCGGCCAAAAAATATCGGTGCGGATTGCAGTATAGCCTCACAATCTGTAAGCGGGGTTGAACTGAAACTTCTTGAGCATTTGAAAGGACTTGCAGAGATACTAGCAATAGATGTTTCACAACAAGTTGGAAGGACAGATCGAGGATCACAGCTTGTCAAAGTTCACAGTCTAAGATTAAGGTAATTAACGATAAAGATAAAATAAAAAACATAAAATAAATAAAATAAAATAAAAATAACAAAAGAGATTGAAGTTATATAGGGTCTTTAGGCATTTTATATTGGAATTAAGCTTTTACATTGTAATCCGATATAGATTGTATTTGAGTAGTCAAGAACCCGATAGACTGCTTGAGTACTAGCGAAATACCATATTACCTCTTACAGCCAGACGCCTGGCACATTCTCAAACAAGATAGCATGTAATATGACTTTGTTGGCTTCAAAGGCCGATGAACAACTTGCCTCGTGAACAACAATTGAAGTTCATAGCAGACGTTATGCGACAGATCTTCATTTTCTTACGTTGGTACTAATTAATAACAACATTGCTTCTCAAAGACCTCGAAGCTAAAGGAGGGGGTGATGTTAGGGACATAGTCCTTAGAACCTTCTAGAGATAAGTTTCTAGAACCTTCTAGAAACAAGTCTCTGGAACCTTCTAGAAGCTTTTTAGTTGGTAGAAGATGTTAGGAACATAGTCCTTAGAACCTTCTAAAGACAAGTTTCTAGAACCTTCTAGAAGCAAGTCTCTAGAACCTTCTAGAAGTTTCCTAGTTAGTAGAAGTTGCTTGAGAAGCTTCCTAAATAGGAGTATATATTGGAATCGAGGCTGAAGAGTTCTTCAGTCTCGACAACACATCTCTTGGAGTTCTAGCTCACCTCTCTGATGTTGTTCTTGTATTCATCTAATTAATTTAGTTCTTGCTAATTCTTCTTGAACTTCTCGTTAGATCTCGAGCATGTATTTCTGTGTCCGTGATAATATCCAAAAGAGTGACAGTAGGTATAAAATCAACACCCTAACTTTGAGCATCCATATTTCTTTCATATAAACTCCAAATGACTCAAAATTTGTACCGAAATCATAGCCAAAAACCTAAAATTTATGACCTTTGCTTCTAAAGCTCAAATGCCTTCAAAAAACTAATCCTAATCTCTAATATGGCCTCAAGCAACCTCCTTGAAGCCCATTGGTCATGATTTTTGACTAATAAGAATAGAGATTTCCATCATCCATCTTCATTCATCTATATGGATGGCCTACACTCTCTTTTTGTTACCAAAATTCCTCTCCAACTCTTTTCTTTAGAAGATTTATTCAATATATGTCCTAAATACCATATTAAAGGAAAAAAATAAGACTTTAAGGATCACTAATATCTAACAAAGGTGATTCTAAATATTTAAAACTTACTACTAATAAGATAAACTTCATAATCACTATCAAAAGGAAATAAAGTTATATAAATTCTAATAAAAATATTTTTAAACTATCTCTTTTCAACGTTGTAATCTATTGATATCCTACAACCAAAAAAAATCTACTAACATGGCTTTCATTATGTTATACAATATATTGTATATTAAATATATAAGCACATTATTTTCACATAGAAGCCAAACCAAAACACGACATCCACCTCCTCCAAACTTGAGTATCCTCCGGTGTGCACCAAAAAGAATCAAAGTTGTAGTCAACATTGTCGTATAGTGTGATTTGCTATTTGAAAATACACTGGGTATCCGGCTATAGAGAGTTTAGCTTAAACCTTTATATTAATCTTATCTTAGCTTCCAAAACTCCTTTGATTTGCATAAAACTCAAAATATAACAAAATCCCTTCAAAACATATTTTTCTCACAAAAAGTTTTCTTGTCTTGAATTTTAGAAATTCATAACTCTTGATCTAACTTTTTAATTTGTTTCAAATTTATAAGATAGGTATAATTCACCCTTAACTTTCACTACAAAAAAATCCAATTACAAATTCACATCCGATCTTTTGGCATCTAAGAAATCCTAGCAGATGCTCTAAACCCTAATTTACAAGTACCTGATCTTTATTTTCTTAATATCTCAAGAATCCAATACTAAAATGTCATCAAACTTATGTATAAAGTTTATCAACATGAATTTACACATTTTTTGAAATTCTGAGCTAAAACCTTGTCAAATTGCTCAAGATATAGCTCAAGACAAAACCACTAGTAAATCAAGTCACTTACTACCCTTAGATTGCATGTGCTAACTTCAAAATCCAATAACTCCTTTAATCCAATTTGGAATCCAGCAAACAATATGAAAAAAGTATAGTCGCAAAAGTGCTCTATTTGTTCGCAATTGCCGATTCTCAATTGCCATCCTTACATGTGTGTTATATTAAAAAGCCTTACAATAGCTTCCAAATCAATACCTTAACTTTGAGTGCCTATATCTCCTTCATATAAACTCCAAATCATACAAAATTTGTACCAAAACCATAGCCAAAAACCTAAACTTTCTGATCCTAGCCTTTAAAGCTCAATTGGCTCCAAAAAACTAACCCTAATCCCTAATATGGCTTCAGACAGCCTCCTCAAAGTCCATTGGTCATGTTTTTTGACCAATAGGAATAGAGATTTTCATCATCCATCTCCATTCATCTATAATGGTATCCTAATTATTCCCTTAGCTACCAAAATCCTTCTTTAATCTATTTTCTTATAAGATTTACATAATTTATACTCTAAACACCAAATAAAAGAACCAAAATAAGTTTTCAAATGTCACTAATGTCTAAGAAAGGTGACTCTAAATATTTAGAAGTTACTATCAATCAAAATCAATCTTAAAAGCCAATATCAAAAAAAAAATTAAAGTTATACAAAATCTATAGTAATCTTTTTAAACAACCTCTTCTCAAGATAATAATCAAATTATATTCTACAACCAACTAAAATCTACTAATATGGCTCTCACCATATTACTTAGTAAATTATATATTAAGTACATAATTACATTATTTTCATATAGAAGCTGAATCACAACATGACAACATCATATCACTTCCTCTATAAGATCTTCTTTAAAATCTTCTTCCTCTTTTTCATGCCTAAATAGATCAAATTCTTCTTTAACATCTTCAAGGATTAGTTCTTCATTTCGTTATTTAAAAAGTTTTATACATTTTTCTGCAATTAGAATTTTGACGCATGTTCCATATAATTTCTTAAATACATATGTAACATTGTCCAAAATATGTACAATTATATAAGGTCCAAACCAATATTTAGAATTTTTTTTAAGATCGCTAAGTTGATTATCCAAGCTATTGTCATATACCAAAACTCAATCACCTTTTTGAATATCTTTTGGCCTCAGCTTGTATCGCTTATCAAATCTATCTTTATTCTTCAAGCGTGACTTCTTTAGCCTTATAATTACTTTTTTCACATCTTCAAGTCTTCTTTTTAGCTGACGAATTCAAAGTGCAAGAAGTTCTTCTCTAGACATATTGTCTTGTTAGGATAAGATACTCTAAGTGGAAATTTTCTCTTCAATTAGCATAATGGGCTTTTGTCCTTCCATTAATTCTACTGGCATATATATTGTCACTAAACTGTGAATAGTACAATTAGCCCAAAGAACAAATGGCAATAATCTTGGCCATTCTCTTGTTCTTCTTTTGTAAGTTTTGACAATAGCTTTTATAATAAGAGGGTGACCTCGCTCATTCTTAGCATTGCCTTTTAGATTATAAGGTATAGTAAGTACTAGCTTGACTCTACATCGCTCAAAGAACTATCTAGCTTCATGTGCATTCAATACTCTACGATTAGCAGTAATTTTTTCTATACATTCATATCTACAAACCACATCTTCTAGTAAAAATCTACAAACTCCTTAACTGTATTTTGTTTGTAGAGCTCTTCCTTCTACTTGGTTAGATAAATTTTCTTGTGCCAAAGCTTAGTACTGTATTTGCCATATTTCCATAGGTATAGTAACTAGGTCTACAATCTACTTATAATATATTGCAAGTGGATATGTAGCGTGCAATCCATCTCTATGTCAAACCTCTGAGTATATTTGACAAGTCTAGCATGATTCTACAAACTTTATTACATCTCTATACATGTTGCATTACCAATATCTTTCTTTGAGTTTGTTAAAGGTAGCATAAATACCTCTATGTATAATCCACAAACTATTATGGAATTCATGGATTAATTATTCTTTCATCTCTTTCTTGAAAACTATCCTTTATGGCATACTACTATCTTGTTTGTATTGCTTCCATAAACAACCACCTTATAAAAGGTAGTTATAAGTCTTTCATCTAATTTATTTGAAATAAATATCACTCCATCCTGATTATCTTGATAATGTGCTTAAATAAAGTCCAATATCAATTCATTCTTCTTCATATAATTCTTCCATAAATGGCCTTGGATATACATCTTCTACTTGTTGTATCTTAGAATAGAAGGTAGTATCTATATCGTCGATATCTTCAATCAAATCTTCTTCTTCTTTATATCAAGCTTAAGATAGCATATTTGCTATAAGATTAACTTTACCTCCTATATACTTAAATTTGGAATTCAAATATTTAATATATACAATCCATTTTAGCATAACAATATTAGGGGTGTTACAATTGGTAATCATTCCCAATAGTAGCAAACAATTTATTTCCACTATTACTAGTACTCCAATCAAATAATCTCTTTCATTTTTTATAGTTGTAACTATCTCCCATAGTTCTCGTTTTACTTGTAGGTAGTTTCTTTGCCATTCACTTAATACTTTAGTTCCAAATCTTATGAAAAATTTGATATTTTCTTCATCGTTTTGTCCTAAAGCCCAACCAATAGCTATTGGACTAGTATCAACTATGAGTATTACTGATTTGCCATTTTCATAACTTATCCCTTGCAGCACATGTGCAGAAGATAATAACTCCTTCAATTTTTGAATTATTTTTGTATACTTTTTCTTCCATTTAAACCTCTTCCTTCTTTGTAGCAAACTATAAAGAGGATCTACTATATATGCATAATGAAGAATCCATACATAATAAAATATGTAGACTCCCAAAATCCTCCATTTCTCTATTTGTGAGTTACAAATATCCTTCATTCGTTGTATGGCATTCATCTTATTAGGATCAAGTTTGCAACCAAATCATCTACACAAATATCCTATGATAATAACTTCTCAAACTCCAAAGGTAGATTTAGGTCTTGATAGTATCAAGTGAACCTCTTCAAGCTAAGATAAAATCTCATTATAATCTTAAATATGATTAGATACAAATTTACGCCATCCCCTCTCATCTATTGTTTTATTCTTTTCTTCTTCCATACATCATTTCATTGGTATATCATCCAAGAAAGGCATAGTCTTTTTTAGAATAAAATCACGAAGAATCTTATTCATCCTATTCATCATATGAGCAATTGAGTTTGTTGCTCTTTGTGGCAATATACACATTTTAACTAATTCTAAGAATGTCCTCATAGTAGTGATGTCTCTAATTCCTTCAGCTAGTTAAAATTAATCATATCCAAAATAAAGATCTTCAATAGAATAAATAGCTCTATCGACAAACGCCTCAGCAAATTCTCCAACAATTAGCCTAACTTCTATATTACTAATGGTCACTTGATTCATTGGTTACATGTCTTGAATAAACTATAGTGTTCCATTTTTCTTTGGTACTATAAACCAATGACTGGAATATGGTACAAATGATAATTTCAAGATCTTCATTTACATCTTTTCTTTCAAAAGCTCCATAAGTTTAGGTAGATGTACTTTAGGCACTGGAATTGGCCTTAGATCACAAAGAGCATGTCAAACTATAAATATAATCATTGGTGCCACAATGCTTGGATCAACACATTTAATTTCTGAAGGTTCAAAAGTAAAAACCTTTCCGTGCTTACTCAACATACTTTTAAATTCCATTTCTTCAACATGAAATAGAAAATTTGTAGATCCTACTTTCAATTCATTGAGTGTGATTTCAATAAACTTGTGGATAATTTTATTAAGATTTTGTAAGCCTTTTTCTTTTGAAGCTTATTGAACTTGATGATTAGAATCATAGGCAATGGAACAGCTACAAGCTTTATTTTCTTTTCCACAGTTTTGTACTTAGTTTCAACTTTGACTTCATAATCCTGAAACACTTGTATAGCTAAGTAGAGCTCTCTTGAATGTACCTGCACTACTTGATCTTCATTTCCTTATTCAACCTCTATGAGTTCTTCTATAAAATCTTCTAAAATAATTTCGATATATACTCCTACTATCTTATCATCTCTATCAAGCACATCCACTCTTTTTAGGTCTTTTTCATTTCTTTGCACAATTTTTTTCTCCCATTTGTATAAATCATTAAATTGTGTATATACAATAAATCTACTCTTAGAATTTTCTTATATCAACTCTCTTTAAATTTACTTACTAATAATAGAATAGATATTTATTTCTTACCTTCATCTAACTATACTTTATTTTTATCCTTTTCAATAAGCCTCTTAATAATTTAGAGTTTCATCTTTAGACTCCAATCTTTTTTTAATTTTTATACTAAATATTTAAATCCTACATAATATAAACACAATAATCAAAATAAATAAACTTCTAAATAAATTTTCTTATATCAACTCTCTTTGAATTTACTTACTAATTATTCTAATCCACATGAAGACTTAAAAATATAATGTATGTTTTAATTAATTTTTACATACTATAAGTAACTACAATACAAGAGCAAGTATTAGATTCTTCTTTGGTAGTGTGTTAATAGTCATCATCTAATTTGAAGTCAATTATTGTAGTCACATTAAATACTATGTTGATGCTACTACAAACTACTCTTAAGAAATCAATCAAAAGATAAGAAAGGCATTACAATAGTTGAATCCAAGGAGACCTATAATACAAAGTCCTCTACTACTATCTAATACTATAGCACAACAACCAATGTCAATAGAAATTGATGCCCTACAAGAATCATTGACACTACAAAGACCACAAATATTGGTGTAAAAGGGATTATGTTTTTATTGTCGAGAGCCAATCTAGCAGATTGGAGGTTGTTCAAAACGTCAAAATTCAAGCACCAATAAAAAAAAAAAACAAATTCATTGTCTTAAAACTCATAAAGTCAATAATAAAATAGAGCAAGTAAACAAAGCTCCTTAATAAAGGCACCAAGGGCCAATACTAGAGATAGCTACTATTGGCCCTTTGATCATCATTACACAAATTTTTAATTACAAATTTATTATCAATCGTCTGATATCACCAAAATTGGAGTAGGTACCTTTGAAAGTTAAAACCTCAGATACTTGAGAATAAATTTCACCATTTCTTCCAAATCAAAGTCTCAATTAATATGAGATTTTAGAAATAAGTTCTTTATATCATAAGTGACATGTACACAAAAAATGAGCTTCAAATTTATCTTGAAGCTTAAGTTCTAGTTTAAAACCAAAACCCTCTATTTTTCTAATTTCTTCAAAACCATTGTTTTAGTTTGCTAGTTTTATCTAACCATATTCCACTTATTCTAGATTCAATTCTATCAATCTTTAAGTGTAAAATGTTTAGCTTAAAGTCTAGTTTCTAATTCAATTCTCCAATTTCTTGTTAATATCTTAAAACTCCTAATATGCATAGAAAAGAGATAAAAGTATCAAATTAGTAGCTTAAGTTTAAAACAAGCACATTTGTCTCATTTAAGCTCTAAAACATGCATTTTTTCTACCTAAAATCATGCCAAGAAGCTCTTCTTTTCAAATATTCCTTCTCAACTTACAAAAAAAATTCCTCTTCTTTACTTTTGTGCTCACCAAAGAAGTCATGGCTAAGATCTTTAAAGTCTAAGTCAAAAACTATTAGTTTAAAATTAAACAAATACCAAATCTAATCCTCAAAATTAGTACTATTATTGGTAGATAACTAATACTATTCAAACTCCCATTTATCCTTAATAAAAACCTAAATACAACCTGAAAGTCAAAGTTCTTCTTACATCTATAAATATAACTTTGAATCTACTAAAACCAAAGATTAGAAAGAAAGTAAAAGGAATAAAAGAAATTTTTAAGGCTAAATCAAAGATAAAATTAAAGTTAAAGATAAAATAAAATTTAGCCAAAATTACAAAAAAAAAAAAAAAAAAAAAAAAAAAAAGTGAAAAAATTTCTCCAAAACTATAAAAAAAACTAGATTGATAAGAAAAAAAACTTAATAAAATTTCAAATAAAAGTAAATTAAGCAAGGTTTTCATACATGAATATATTTACATCACAACAATGAGTAGAGCAACTCATACAAGAATATTAAGATGTCTTTTCAATCAACCTATATAGTAACATGTCTCTTGATTGAAGTGCGTTGTCGTGTTGTAATACGAATATACTGTGAAAAATATAAAGAAAGAGAACTTTTATTAATGTTCAGTTATCTCGAATATTGGGAGCAACGACCAATTTCAGTGTAAATATTGAGTGGCTAGGTTCAATCACCCCGTTACAGTCAGCCGGGGCATATTGAAATGCTCCGTTCGATTCCAATAACGGGAGTCAGCAGAAAGAGAAAGGACCAATTCACACGACGGGTGAGCTTAGTTCGAAGAGCCAATTGGATCCAATTTCAAGAGCTCCAATCTAGGTCCTCTTACCCAATATGAGACCTGAATTGGTCGAGCAGCCCAATGCGGTCCAATTGTGGAAACATCTAGGTCTTACTACGGGCCTCTTATCCAATATGAGACCTGAATTGGTCGGGCGACTCAATGTTGTCCCGATTACGGAGCTCCGATTCTATTTCAGGCTGTTCCGTCCTTTGTACTGTTCCGGGGATGTCCTTTCGGTAAAAAAATCTCTTAAAGGTAAAAATGGAGGAGAAAGCTCTGACGACGGAGCCAATTCCAGATCCAAGACGGAAGGAGCCAATTTCGGATCCAAGACGGAAGATTGAAGAAATTCAGAGAATTAGGGTTAAAGAAGAGGATAGGTTAAGAAATGAAGGGAGAGAATAAGTTTTTTGGAGGGGTTTTGAAGGGTCGGAGAGCTAGCTTCATGCTTCGGGTCGGGGAAGAAAAGACAAAGAATTGGGTTTTTTTTCTTCATAGGATTTTGGGAAGACTGAGGCAATCGTTGCTGAAGTTAGTGTTGTAATGGTGAATCGGGATTTTTAATGAAGTGGGTTTGATTACTCTTAACTGTTTTGTGAAATCGAGTTATGTCTATGATGAAGAATTAAAAGGGTGTCTATAGGATTGAGTATGCGGAGTGAATGAAATTTATTGGGTTAATCTAACGAGACAATCAGTGGATACAAGATCGTGAGTATAAAGCGGTATCGAAGATTAGCAGTTTGGGTTGTTTGGGGTTCTCTGTAACATCTAGAGACCTACCGGCTGGGACAAAAAGGACTTCGGTGAGCAGTCGAAGGGCATCCATATAGATTTATGGTGTATTTTTGCAGAGGTTTATATTCCAACAATCAAAAACCGATAGACTGTTTGAATATTAGCGAATCTCCATACTACCATAACTTCTACATGCAGACGCCCGGCGTGTTCTCAAGCAGGAAAGCACGTAATACGACAGTGTCCTTTCAAATAAAACTATAGCCTAGAATCAAACTAATAAGTCAACCAATTTATTGCCTAGACCAAATAAACTTAAATTGCTGCAAAAAAAATTGGATGAATTTTTAGAGAAGGGCCTCATTCGAGAAAGCATATCACTATAGGGAGTACTTGTATTCTTTGCACTGAAGAAAGTTGGTGGACTTTGGCTTTGAATTAACTATTTAAGCCGCAATAAGAAGACTTTTAAAAATACATAACTACTTCTACATATAGATGATCTTCTTAATCAACTTTGAGGTATAACTATTTTTAGTAAATTTGAGCTTTGAAGTGGCTATTAGGAAACACCTATTGTAAGAGAAGATATAAAAAAGCTAATATTTTGTACGTATTATGGATATTTTGAATGGCTTATTTTATCTTTTGGCCTCACCAATGCTCTAGCCTATTTCACAAGTCACATGAATAAATTATTTTGGAATATTTTGTATAAGTGTGTAGTTGTTTTCATTAATGATATCCTCTTATATAGTAAAATTCTTGAAGAGTATGAATAACACCTACAAAAAATACTGCATCAATTATAAGATAGTTGCTTCTATTGAAAGAAATCAAAATAAGAACTTTGGATGTTAGAAGCCACTTTTTTGGGGCATGTAGTATCCTCCAAAGGCATGCACATGGAATAGGATAAGTTAAAAGCAGTGGAGGATTGGCCAATCTCCAACGATGCTTCTAAAGTCCATTCATTTTTAGGCCTTGTTAGATATTATTATAGTTTTGTTTAGCAATTTGTACACATTGCTATCTTATTAATGAACCTATTAGAGAAGGGTACTCCATTTGAGTGGAAATTAGAGCAGCAAAGTAATTTTAATAGGTTGAAGGAAGTACTCATTATTACTCCCATATTGCAATTATATAATTCCAACCTTCCTTGTACATTTGACATTGGCACTTCCAACTTTGCTATTAGTGCAGTCCTTCAATAAGACTTTGGTAGAAGCCTTCAATATATGGCATATGAATCATGTAAGCTAAGAAGGACAGAGCACAATTACTCTATATGTAATTGAGAGCAATTAGGAATTGTATATGCTACAAAGATGTGATGACACTATTTATTGAAGAAGCCAACGTGTTTTTGAACCAAACATCAACCTTTGCCACATGATTTACATCTAAAAAATATAAAATCATAACATCATTGTTAAAAAAAATAATTGCAGTTTTTTGATATCTAACTTAAGTACAAATAAGGGTGACAATATATTGTGCTAAACAGCTTATTGCAAAGATTGAATTGGAAGGTTGAATCAAGAGACAAGATAGAAGTCACTACTATTAATAATGTCATTTAAACCTAATTAAAGAAGTAAAGTAGAAGGAATCTATACATCAAATTATTTATTTTAAGATGGTTAGTGATTGGCTAAAATTAAGCAATATACAATATCAAGATTATAGCCTTAGTGATGGCTTATTCTATTTTAAGAAGTAGATTTATATATCTGACAATGCTATACTTTGGACAAGTATATTTCAAAAGAGACATGACATCCCAATATTTAGACATTTAGAATGAAAAAAGACTCTAGAAAAGACCTTAAGGATATGATTTTGGATAGGTTTGGATTATAATGTATGAGCTTTTGTATGCTCTTATAAGCCATGTCAATGTAATAAAGCACAAAATCCAGCATCTCGTAGACTATTACAGCTAATTCCACTACCTATAGCATATAAGGAGCAGATGTTTATAGATCTTTGTATGTATTTGCTGTAGATGCCTCATAATCAGATTGCAATTGTGATCTTTGTAAATTGATTCTTGAAGCAACTTTACATCATTCCAGTACACTTGGATATTGATGCCTCAATGCTATCATGATGTAATATGACTAATAGGTGAAAGAATGTAAAAATTATTATATTATAGAAGATCTTAGTTTAAAATATTATAGCAAATTATCTTAAAAATATAGATTTCAGTCAAAAAGATAGTAAAATTAAAAAGTATTAATATTGTCTTTTATAAATGAACTTCTATTTATTTTGTAGGACCATAAATAAAGCAAAATAAAGTAAATTAGAAAATTAAATAATATAAGCATGTGTAGGAGAGAATTAAGAGTAGATTTTAACAAAATTTACTTTAAGAAGCCAACAATTGATACTCGGAGAGCACCAGTTGTCAACATGGATCAAAATCAGATCTTGAGGCACAAAACCACACACCTATGGCAACTTCGGGATTCTTTTGGAAATCAAAGAGTGGAATTTGATAAAAAAAACTTAATAAGATTTTTATAAGCATTAATTTTTTGTGATTTGGATTTATGATGACTTTGTAAGAGCTTTACAAAGTTAAGATCGTTTTGAATGACTTGAATTTTTGTGAAATAAAATAAGGTTGACGTTTTGGATAATTTCAAGAGTTTTGTAAGAAATCTATAAGTAAAATTTTATAGATTAATAGTTATAGTTGTGCTTAATATGTATTATAAATTTAAGCTTGATCTAACAATTAAAATGAAGATTATTGAGGTTTAAGTGGATCAAGATCTTAGAAAGTAGAATTTTAGGTCTTGTGAGGGTCTCTAATATTTCTTGCAATATTAGAGACCCTCACTAGACTCTAAATCCTAAATCAAATCAATTGAAAATAGAGTGAAAGATATGTGTGTAGATAATAGAATTATTTTTTTATATATATGAGAATTTTGAGATCAATTGAATAGTACAAAAGTGAAATGTTAGCACTAGAAGATTAATATTAAGGTTGGAGAAGGAGGCCAACCAACATCCGAGCAGATTTTAGGATTTTTCTTCCATTTGGTAAGTGAAATTGTCTTCAAATTTGTTATATTTATTTTTAACTAAGAGATTAAGAGGTATGTAAAATTTTAAATAAGATCAACACTTTAATTAAAAGATATCAAGATTCTAAACTATCCTAAGATTTGATATAGGATTTAGGATTTTTTTAGGATTTGATTTAAGATTTAGGATTTAATTTAGGATTTAAAATTTGATTAGGGTTCGATTTAGAATTTAAAATTTGATTAGGATTTGATTTAAGGTTTAAGATTTGATTAGAATTTGATTTACGTTTTAGAATTTGATTAGGATTTAAAGTTTGTCTAGAATTTGGTTAGGATTTGATTTAGGATTTAGAGTTTGTCTAGGATTTGGTTTAAAGTTTAGGACTTGATTAGGATTGGATTTAGGATTTAGGATTTATCTAGGGTTTGATTTAGAGTTTACGGTTTGTTTAGAATTTGATTTAGGATTTAAAATTTGTCTAGGATTTGATTTAGGATTTATGATTTGTCTAGGATTTGATTGAAGTCTATTAAGATTTCAACTAGAGTTAAATTAAAACTTGATTGAGATATATTTTTAAATACATTTTGATTATTTTAATATTTTTTACAGCTTCTTAAGGATTTTTTTAAGATTTATTGTGGATTATCTTTTAATTTATTTAAGATTTCTTATTGTTTCTTTTGTAATTTTTTTAAGGTTTCTTTTAAATTTGATTAAAGCTTATCTAACATTGTTAAGTTTTAAATAGATTTTATTTAATATTCTATTAGAATTATAATTTTGTTATTGTAATTTTTATTCAACGTTCTACAACTAAGTGCTTGATATAATCTCACGTAATATAACAATGCTTGTACAAATCTTCTTTGATAATATCTTTTGTCACTATAGATTAGCTTATGTCATTGTTTCAGATTGGGATCCATACTTCATAGAAAGTTTTTGGCAAGCCTTATTCAAGCTATTAGGCACATGACTTGCCATGTCTACAACCTATTATCTCTAAATAGATGAACAAACAAAGCATGCAAATTAGATCTTGAAAAATATGCATGCTTTTATTGTGATAATTCATTATAATGATTGGCATGAATATTTGATGCCCTTGGAGTTTCTTTACAATGATAGTATTCAAGCAAGTACTGATCATTCATGATTTTTTCTTAACACCATCAGTATTTAATTATGCCAAAAACTCTTTATTATTCCATTGATACCAACAATCCAATAATAGAGAAGTTTATATAACAACTTACAACATCCTTATAAGAGGTACAATACTGCCTTCTTATTGCATAGAATTGATAGAAGTAGTATGCGGATAACTAATGGCAACACAAGATGTTTTGGAAGGATAATTAGGTATTATTCTCTAATACCAACTTATCACTTGCTACATCAATCCAAATCCACAAACTAATATCTCAATGGCTTGGACCTTTTTATATTTTTGTAGTGATTTTTGATGTCACATATTTCCTTGAGCTTTTATCATATATTTGGATCCATCCAATCTTTTATGTTTTGCAATTGAAGGAATTTCATACCAAATCAAAGTACTTTTTGAATTGACACCAATCACCACCACTAGTTATAATTGATGACCAACAAGAATATGAAGTCAACAACATTTTGGAATATTGCTATTTTTATTGTAGTAGTGGATGTCTACAACTTCACTACAAAGTTCTTTGAAAAGGTTATCCCATTCACAATGCAATGTGGAAACTTGCATAAAACCTCAGTTATTATCAAAAGATAATTTGGAGATACCATTAGGAGTGAAACAAAGATGTTTCGCATTAGTAGAGGAGGATTAATTGTAACATGGTATAAATAAGATATTTGTATTACTAACACATAGGGATAGATAATTGGAATCATGTTTAAGAAGTTATAGAAGTTTCTAGAATTGAGGCTAGGTTAGTGGACTATATAGGATCTATTATAGAATATTATAAAAAAAAACTTAAGACAATTATTTAAGTAGGGTCTATCATAGAACTTTCTAAAAAGGGTGTAGGATGGTTATCTAAGTAGAGTCCATCATCTATAAACATTTTAAAAAGTCCATGGTGGTAGATTAAAGTATAAATAGGACTAGTCAAGGTCTTTTGGGACATTTGATCAAGTATAATTTTAGACCCTTTTTCTTAATAAAATTTGGTTTTGCAACATTTTGTTTAATTTTTTTTGTTTAAGTTTTTTTTTCTATTTTTTTTTTATTTTTTTATATTCTATTCTATTTAATTCTATTCATTTTTTTTTAGTCCATTTTGTCCTACTTTGTGATGAGGTTTTATATTATTGTAGATTAGAAGGACCTCAGACTCTTAACATAGACCAGTCCTATTTTATAAGGCCTATTTCTATATCAAAGATATATTTATCTAAATTAGTAGAATTATTAGAAAAAAAGATGAAAATAAATATTTTAGAATATTTTTTTACTCTATATTTTAGTCATTTATTTATAGCACCTAAAAAAAAGAATCATTATATTTTATTCAAAATATACAGATAATGAATGTAATAATTATTAGAAATATGAATATAAGACCTTTAATAAATGACTTTGCAAAAGTATTTGTAAAAAGGATAATTTATTTAATAGATGATTTATATTCAAGCTATGATTAATTTCAACTTATAAATGAAAGTTGAGATTTAACAACAATGAGATCACTACTTAGATTACTTAAAATGTGTACTCTTCCATAAGGTGCTATTAATTTAGTTGCACGTATGATGAATAAAATGAATAAGGTATTGAGAGATTTTATTCTTGAAAAAAATATACCTTTTTTAGATGATGTTCCTATGAAAGAATGTGAAGAAAGAGAAAAAGATGAGACTTCAAATGAGAAGGAATGTTATAAATATGTTGTTGATTATATACAAGATTGTGAAAAGATTTCAACTTGAAGAAATTCATCTTATAATTTTGAGAGCAAAATCTACATTTAGAGTACAAGAAGTTTTCATTGTTAGACATTTGTTTTGATTTTATCAATAAAAATCAGATCCAAGAAAAGTTGGTATAATTGGAAAGATGAAAGATATATGTGGCTCTTTAAAAAAAAGTACTTAGGTTCTTAGAGGCTTATGTATTATATTATATATAGATTCTTCATTATGCTTATGTAAAAAATCTATTATATGAATTATTATATAAGAATTATCAATTTAAATGAGAAAAAAAGTATACTAAAGCAATGCAAAAATTACATGTATTATTAATGATACTTCTAATTTTAAGAAGAATTAATTATGAATATTATAGACAAGTAATACTCATTATAGATACTAATCCAATTACTATTGGATGGACTATACATCAAGATAATTTAAGTGAAAATAGATTTGCAATTCAAATTAGAACTAAAGTTTTAAGCACTCATCAACACGCATATTTTTAAGTCAAAAGAAAACTACAGAGAGTTATTTTAGCTATGAAATTAAAAAAGATTATTTGATTAGTGCAGTAGTAGTAAATGAAATAGATTACTTACCATTGCTTGGAATGATTGCTAATTGTTTAATATTAAATATTATAATATTCAGATGGATTATTTATATAAAATTATTAAATCCAAAGTTTAAGCATGTTGTTGAAAAAGAGACAATTTGATAGCAGATATGTTGTCTTGAGCCAAATATGAAAGAAAAGATGAGATATTTGAAGACATTAATGATGTAAGATCAAAAATCTATTTAATATGAAATCTTAACAAAGAAGATAAGTTATTTTTTGAAGATATTTATGAAGAAGAATTATTAAATATTGATTACTATTTAAATACTTTGATTAAATAAGAAAATTATTCTAAAAATATTTAAACAAATTTAAAAAAAGACATATGGATTTTTACCTCAAAGAATATTTTTATGAAAGAGACCAAAGAAAGGAATTAGGATGTATTAAGAAGTCATAGAAAATAAGAAAGAATAACAAAAACTAGTAAAAGAATTTCACAATAGTTTATAAAGAGATCATAGGAGAATTTGGGCTACTTTTGTTGAATTCAAAGAATAATATTGGTAGAAAAATATATATCAAGATGTGCTTTTAATTTAAGAATCATTTAAAACTTGTCAAGTACATTCTAATATATGACATCAAGATGGTCTACATTTAATATATTCTTTAATTATTCATTTTAAATGGATTGTTGATTTGGTTATTATGTCAATTAGATTATGACAAATGAGATATTTGGTCTTAGCTTGTAAAGATTTATCAAATAAAGTAGAAGGTAGAGCATTGAGAACAAAGTTTACAAAAGAAATTTATAGATTTTTACTTGAAGATGTTATTTGCCACTATAGATGTGTAAGAAAAATCATTGCAGTTTGTAGAGAATTAAATGCACAAGAAGCTTATAATTTCTTTGAAAGATATAGAATTAAGTTATTATTGATTATTTTATATAATCCTAAAAAAATACAAAAGGTGAACGTGGTTATCGATCAATTGTAAAATCATTATTTCAAACTTGTAATAGAAAGGTTAAAGAATTTCTTTGACTTTTTTCCTAGTAACTTATACAATCAATATAGTACTTTAAGGAATTTTTTTAAACAATGATTTGGGCCATATGTGGTAACAACTATATATGATAATATGACTTATTCATTATGAGAGCTAGATGGAACAAGATTAAAAATACTAATTGTGAAGAAGTGAGTGAAGATATTCAAACAAAGATAAATAAAAATAAATATAAAAGATCTTATTAAAGTCATAAATATTTTAAGATAAGAAGATGATTTGACTTGCATAATGAAAATGATGATAAAGATTTAGATGAAGAAATAGAGAACATGATATGAATCAAATAAGATTTGGATTATTTAGTACATACAAAACAATGCACGAGTTCAAAGAAAGATGATGTTGTGTGGTAACATGATTACATAATAAAAAGTATAAATATGAATTTTATAATAGAAGAACCTAATATAAAGATGTCAAAAAAAAATTAAGCATTAAAGATAGAAAGGCAATAAAGATTTAGTCTTAATACTACTTTTTCATAAAAAAAAACTTCTATTTACTTTGTAGAGGCATAAATGAAGCAAATTAAAGTAAATGAGATAATAAAATGATATAGATATGTATAGAAAATTAAGAATAGATTTTATCAAAATTTACTTCAAGAATCTAAAAACTGATATCCAGAGTGGACCAATTGTCAACATGGATTGAAATCACATCGTTGACGTATTACATGGCATTTGGCTTGAGAATGGACTAGGCATCTGGCTATAGAAGATAAAAAAAAAAAATGCAACAACAAGTCCTAACAATTCTAATAGATTCTTAAACAAATTACAATTAAAGATTAGCATATATAATCAAATATCAATCAAATTCAATTAAAATTTCAAGAAATTTATGTAAAAAATACAAAGTATTCCTAAAGATCTTTTAAAGAAATCATAAAGAAATAACATAGAATTCAAAAATATACTAAAATAAAAATCTTAATAAAATATTAAAATAAAAACTTTAATTAAAACCTAATCAAATTTAAATCAAACTCTAATCAAATCTAAACCAAATCTCAATCAAATCCCAAATAAATCTTAATCAAATCCTAAAAAAATCCTAACCAAATTCTAAACAAATCCTAAAAAAATCTTAATCAAACCCTAAACAAATCCTAAACAAATCTTAGTCAAATCTTAATCAAATCTTAAACAAATCCTAACCAAATCCAAAACAAACCCTGAATAAACTCTAATCAAATCTTAAATAAATCCTACTCAAATCCTAAACAAATCCTAATCAAATCCTAAAAAAAACTTAATCAAATCCTAAGAAAATCCTAATAAAATCTTAATCAAATCTTAATCAAATTTTAAACAAATCCTAATAAAATCTTAATCAAATCTTAATCAAATTTTAAACAAATCCTAATCAAATCCTAACCAAATCTTAATCAAATCTTAACCAAATCTTAAACAAACTCTAATCAAATCCTAAAAAAATCCTAAATAAACCTTAATCAAATCCTAAATAAACCCTAGTCAAATCCTAAATAAATCCTAACCAAATTTTGATCAAATTCTAAACAAATCCTAATTAAATCCTAATAATTCCTATAGTAAATTTAAACCTCAATAATTAATGAATGAATCGTTGATTTTAACTCAAATTTTGCACACCACTTAAAAATTAAGTTAAAAAAAAGCTCAATTTTTATTGAAGAAGATCAAATTCACCAAAAAGAAGATCAATCCTAATATTTGCTTAGATGTTGATTGGCCTCCTTTTCCAATCTAAATGTTAAATTTTTAGTGCCAATATTTCTTTATTGAACTACTTAATTGATCTCAAATTTTTCATATATGTGGAAAAATAAGTCTACTATCTATGCACATAATTTTCACTCCAATCCAACCAATAAATTGCAAAAAAACTTAAAATCCCTTATTAGATCTAAAACTCTATTTTCCAAGACCTCCACCCATCTAAACCTCAATAACCCTCAATCCAATTCTTAGATCAAGCTCAAACTCATAACATATATTGAACACATATATACCTACAAACCTTCAAAATTTTCACTTATAGATCTATTGCCAAACTTACAAAATTCTCCAAAAAACTTCTTCTATTTTATTTCACAAATCCAGAGTCATCTAAAACAAACCTTGACTTTGTAAAGCTCTTAGAAAGTCAATACAAATCCAAATCATCCAAAATCAATGCTTATTGAAATCTTATCAAGTTTTCTCTCTAATCTCACTCTCTAATCTACCAAAGAACTCCAAAATCATCGTCAAAGCTCTATTTTATTCCTTGGGGTCCGATTTCAACCTTAGTTCATAACCGGCCCTCTTTGGATATTAATATCTAGTTTTTCTAGATAATTTATATTGGAAACTATTCTTAACTTCTTTCCAAAAGCTTCTATATTATTTATTTTTCTAATCTACCTTATTTTTCTCTATTTGTGGTCTTACAAAGTGAATAGAAGCCTATTTTTCAAAAAGGTAATAATAGCACTTTTAATTTTTCTACTCCTTGACTATTATCTATTTTTCTAAAATAATTTGTTACAATATATTTGAAATAAGATCTTCAAAAATATGATATTTTCTTCACCCTTTCACCAATTAGCCATTTTACATCACAACATCGTGAGACACAAAACCATACATCTTTGGTGACTCTGAAATTATCAAAAATAGAAATAGATAATAAATTCCATCAAGTAGCTTTTCATTCTAAAAAAAAATTAAAAACTAAGATCAACTATGAAATCTATGATAAAGAGTTTTTTGCAATCATGGATTTATTTCAAGAATGGTATCATCATTTAGAAGGTGCTTCAATCTAGTCACTATATATATATATATATATATATGGATTATAAGATCTTCAAGTATTTTGTATCAATATGTGTTTTGAATTATTGATAAGTTTATTAGAGTATGTTTTCATCAAAATTTGATTTCAAGATCACTTATCAACTAAGAAAGTAATAAGGTTTATTAAATAATATTTTTATATGTTTTTATTTTGTATCAAAAGAAGAAGATATAAATTTTGTCTAATAAAGAATGATTTTCTTAAAGCCAAAGCATCTTCATCTCCAAGCAATAAAATCAACATTTATTATTGTTTCAACCTTTTTTAAGTAAGTTCATTTAAATATGTTATTTGATTATCTTATTTATGATATTAAGAAGTATTCTTTTAAGTTTTATGATATTTTTAAATTTAAATTTAAAAATAATTTATTCTATTTTAAAGATTTCTTATATATTTTAGAAGGTGAAGTACAATTGTGTATTATTTAAGCTTTTTACAACTTTCTAATAGTTAGACATTTTAGATATAATAAGATTTTAAAGCTAAAATCTAGAGATTTTTTATGGCCTCAAATGTGGAATGCAATCAAAGACTTTGTGCAATCATGTGATGTTTTTTTAAGGTCAAAAATCCTTTGTCATCAATCATATAGATTTTTTCAGCCATTATCTATTGCAGGACAATCATGGTTTTCTATTTCTATGAATTTTATTATAAATCTTCAAGTTTCAAGTTCTTATAACTTTATATTTGTGATAGTAAATCAATTCATTGAGATGATATATTTTATACCATATATAAAATCTACTACTAATAAAAAAACAACTAAATTTTTTTTAACAATATTTGTTACTATCATAAATTATCAAAAGATATTATATTAGATAGAGACACTCAATTTGTATCAAGATTTTGGAGATTTTTAAAGATAGACATAAAACTATCTTTGACTTTCTATCCTAAAACTAATGGAAAAATAGAGCAAATGAATTATATTTTAGACTATTATTTAAAGTATACTATAAATTATCAAAAAAATAATTAGATAATTCTTTTGCCATTGGTAAAGTTTATTTATAATAATATAATATATTTTTCTATGTAATAAATATATATTTTTTTAATTATGGATATCATCTATAACTTATTACTTTTTACTTTTCAAAAATTAATAATCTTATAATAAAAAACTTAAAGAATCATTTGTCATTGCTACATGCAATAATAAAGGCACAACCAAAACGTACTTAAGAAAAATAAAAATCAATGTAGATGCCTTTTATAAAGAAAAGCCACAATTTCATATTGACAATAAGATATAATTGTATTATTATAATATCAAGATTATTTGTCCTTGTGACAAATTGAATTACCATAGATTTGGACTATTTCTTATTTGTAAACAAATCAATCCAATTGCTTATCAATTGCACCTATCAAAGTCTAAAAAGATCCATCCTATATTCTATATATCTCTTTTTAAGCCATATAAGATAATAGATGTACCAAAAAGTTAATAAATGCTACTTCTTTTTATAATAGTAAAGAATAATCAAGTGTATGAGGTAGTAGAAGTCTTAGACTCAAGGTGACTCTAAAATAGGTTGAAATTTCTTGTTCATTAGCTCAAATATGATATTAATGAATGTTTATGGAAGTCAGCTAAAAATCTTATAAATACAATTAAAAAAAATTTATTCTTTTTATTAACAATATCAATCAGAATTAAAAGGAAGAATATCAAAACTTTGATATAAAAAAATATGATTCAAGAAAGATTTCATTCTACCTTCTATCGTTGTTTATAATTTCTATATATTTGTAGTGCTTATGAAATAAAGAACCAACAATTAGCAAATTTAATTCAAGAGCTATTATTTGCTAATATACCAAATGAGATATTGTGATTGTTCCAACTTTAAAGACAATACAATAAAAATGAAGATTCTTAAGAATAATATATATTTTTTTTTAACAGATGGTGAAATATAATGTGTTTGGTATCACCACCTTAGAAGAGACTCTTAATACTTGATGATATTATTTGATATGGAAACTACTACCAATATTATTCTTTGTATTTTATTTCAAGGAGATTTTGATGGCCTCAATAATGATGAAAAATCAAAATGTTCTTCTTATCCTAGTATAAAATACTATCAATGGTTGATAAGACATATCAACCACCTTCAAAAATAACAAAGATTAGAGTATGTAGCCAACACAATTTATTGCATCTTGGACTTCTTCAATATATGATTGATGCTCTTTATGGAATTTATTCCTAAAAAGAGAGATAATATCATATATATATATATATATATATATATATATATATATATATATTTACCTAATTGAGAAGTATTAGGTAGAAAATAAATATAGGTAAATTTAATATTATCTTGTAGAAAAGCTTCTTAAAAGCTTCATAGATGCATATTTGACTTTATACATATTTATAGTTGATTGAAAGGTTAAAAACTTGGTCAAAAAATTAGCCATGTATTGCATGTGTTATTAGCTTGTAGAAGAAGCTAATTATATGGCACACATATAAGAAACTTCTTTTATAAGTTAGATATGTGTCTTGCAAGTTGGATACACATTAGAGATCCTATAGAACATCACCGTATAGTTCTTAGTTAGATAATATATGCGAAACACAAATGAAGCCTTCTTTACTCTTATCAACTATTTTCTTATTTTTATTTTGTTTTAAGAAACTTTAGTTTTCTTGTCTTTGGTAATAGTCATCTTTGAGTGATTATGTAATCATCTTTGAGTAATTATGTACCATCTTTGAGTGATAATATAATCTCTTTGAGTGATAGAAGAATATATTGAGCTTTTGGTTTGTTAAGATTCATATTTTTGATACATAATAATATTTAATATTATTAAATATTATTTTAATTTAATTAATTTGAATTTATTAAGACTAAAAAAGCATAATTTCAGGTAATATTTATTTTTTTGATAGAATAATTCAAATTTTTATTAGCAATACAAGAGCTTTTATGCATGTTATAAAAGAAGTGTCACATTTTTTTATTTATGCTAAATCCATTTGAAATTTTATAAAGACTTCAAGGGACATTTTGAATCAATATAAAGATTATTATAGTATTTTTGAAAAGATAAATAAAAATACTCTTTTAAAATATTATCTTTACAATTACTTAATTAATCTTTAAAAATATATTCTATTATTTAGATCAATTTATAGCTTATTATAGAATAAATTGGCTCTATTTAAAGAATATATTCATGAAAATTTGACTAAGAATTATATATGTCATTTAAAATCTCTAGCATGAGTTTTAAACTTATTTTTAAAAATAAAATAAAATAAAATAAAAAATCATTATAAATTTGTATAGATTATTAAAGATTCTATAACATCACTATCTATAATAGGTATTTTCTACCTTTAATATGAAAACTTGTTGATTAATTAAATCAAAAAAAGATCTATATAATTATAGATCTTTAAAAAATATATAATTTAATATACATTAAAAAAAGAAATGATTGAAAGTTTTTATTTTGAATCAAGTATATGCATTTCAAATATAATTTTATGCCTTTTTGGCTCATAAATGCACCAATTATTTTTTAATATTTAATAAATGATATTTTTTGAAAGATTCTAGATGATTTTATTACCAATTATTTAAAAGATATTTTTATCAATATATTTATTGTATGTTATGAAAACTTAGAAATACAAAAATATATACTAAGATAGAAAAAATTTGTATTTAATACACGCTAGGTTGATTTTTTAGAATACATTATTTCAAATAATGGTCTTATAATGAATCTTAAGAAATGTGAGAATATCATAGATTAGGAGTTTTTAAAAATAATAAAAAATATATAATATTTTTTGAAATTTATCAATTATTATTGGATTTTTATTAAGAATTTTTTCAAGTTTCAGCTCCACTTATATGTTTGACTTATGAAGACAAACTTAAGTTGAATAAAGAAGCTAAAAAAGAAATTAAAGATTTAAATATAATTTCTATTATTGCACCAACTTTATATTGCATCAACTTTTTAAGAAGATTATAGAAATATACACATTAGACTTTGCCTTAAGTATAATACTATCAAAAATAGGAGCTCACAAAAAACTTCAACTAATAGCTTTTCTTTCAAGAATTATTTTTATAATTGGAATTAATTATAATATCTATGACAAAGAACTTCTCACAATTATAGATTCATTTCAAGAATGGTGCTAATATCCAAAAGATACTTCTAGTCTAATAATTTTATATATAGATCATAAGAACCTTAGATATTTTATATTAGCATATATTTTAAATTATTGCTATATTAGTTGAAGCATGCAATTATCAAGATTTGAATTCAAGATTATGCATTAACTAATAAAATAATAAGATTTGTCAAATGCTAGTTCTAAATGCTCTTATCTTACATTAAAAGAATGAAATATAAATTTTAATCAATAATTAACTATTATTTTGAAACAAGAGAAATTTTATCTTTAAATTATAAAATCAATATTAATCATTTATTTTTATTTTTTTAAGCAAATTCAATCAAATATGTCTTCAAGTTTTCTTATTTATAATATTAGAATTAATTTTTTAAATTCTTATAATAATTTTAAGTTAAAAATTTAGAACAATATTTTCTATTTTAAATGATGCTTATATATTCCAAAAGATGAAGCATGAATATATGCTTTTTAAGCTCATCATAATTTTCTAGCTATAAGATATTTTGCTTGAAATAAGAACTTGGAGTTAACTTCAAGAGATTTTTAATAAATTTAAATATAAAAGGTAATTAAAGACTTTATAAAATCATGTGATATTAATTCAAATTTAAAAAAATATTGTCATTAATCTTATAGATATTATTAAGTACTACTTTTACCACAACAACCATAGTCTTTTGTTTTTATAGATTTTATAAGAGATCTTCTAATATCAAATTCATATGATTTTATATCTGAGATAGTAGACCATTTCACCAAAATAAAATATTTTATACTATTTACAAAAAATATCATAAGTATATGAAGAATTAAACTTTTTTTTGA
Organism: Physcomitrium patens; assembly: GCF_059467195.1. Taxonomy (NCBI): domain Eukaryota; kingdom Viridiplantae; phylum Streptophyta; class Bryopsida; order Funariales; family Funariaceae; genus Physcomitrium; species Physcomitrium patens. Next base: position 17,125,897 of record NC_143415.1, on the reverse strand, counting down.
CAATATTTATTACTATTATAGATTGCTCAGGGATATTATTTTGAATAGAGAGAATCGATTTGCATTAAGATTAAATTTTTTTGACATATTGAAGTGGATGTAAAACTATTTTTAACTTTTTATTTTTAAATAGATGGATAAAAAAATAGATGAATGAATTTTTAGAGTAACATTTGAGATGTACCATTAACCATCATCATGATGATTGAATAACTCTTTTGCTATTAACAAAGTTTTTTTATAATAACATAATATATTCTTCTATTCAATAAATATTTTTATATCTAAATTATAATTATCTTCTACAACTTCATGCTTTTGAATTTTTAATTGTTTAAAATCTTGCGGCAAAATATTTGACAAAGTATTTATTTGAATTACATATAATAATGAAAGATTAATTAAAATAAGTTCAAAAACAACAAAAAATCAATGCAAATATCTATTGCAAGAAAAAATCTCAATTCTACATTAATAACAAGGTATTATTACTTTGTCATAATATAAAGACTATTTATCCTTATGTCAAGTTAGATTATAATAGACTAAAAATATTTTCTATTTGTGAATAAAAAATCCAATTGTATATTGATTATATCTACTAGAGTCTATAAAAGTTGATCATATGTTCTATGTGTCCTTTTTTGAGTTACATAAGGTAGTAAATATATTAAAAAGAAGTCAAATGCCACTTTTGTTTTTATAAAAGTAGACAACAATTAAAAATTTGATGTAGAAGAAGTCTTAGATTTAAGGTGGTGCCAAAATATGATGGAATATCTTATATAATAGCATAAATATAATATTAGTGAATGTATATGGAAGCAAGCAAGAAATCTTATAAATACAATAAAGTAGGTTGATGCTTTTTATTGATGACATGTATCAAAATTAAAATCAAAAATCAAGATATGATCACCACCTCTTATAGAACTTGTCTTTAGAGAAAGGGATAATATCATGGATATAATTGATACTCATAAATACTTAGATAATAAGAGTTAGATAGAAGTAAATAAAAGTATTTAAATATAATAATATCTTATAGAAAATCTTCCTAGAAGGTTTATAAATATAGATTTAAATTTATAAATATTTAAAGGTAATTAGAAGGTTAAAAACCTTATCAATAAATTGGCCATGTATTGCACATATTCGCCTCTTGTGGTACAAGTTGGTCATATGGCACATATGTAGAAAACTTATCTTACAAATTAGACATATACCTTGCGAGTTGGACATGTGTTGGAGGTCCTATAGAATATCATTGCATAGCTTTTTATTAGATAGAATATATGAAGGCAATAATAAAGTCTTCTTCACTTTTATCAATACTTTTCTTGTTTTTAGTTTTGTTTTAAGTATCTATAGTCTTCTTGTATTGAATAATAGCCATTCTAGTTTTAATATTATACCATCTTTAAGTGATAAATTATTCTTTTCTAGTAACATAAGAATGTATAAACTATTTTTTTTGTAATTTATATCTTTAACATGTAATTTTTAACTTTAATTATATATATTTATATAAAATATAATGATAGAATATATTATATATAATTTTTATATTAAATTATTTTATAATTAAATAATACATATAAAATAATTTATCAATTATATATTTTAAAAAATATCATGATTTTTTGTATTCTATACAAAGTAAAAAAATTATATTAATAAAAATAGATAATATAAAAAAATTATATAATTTATTATTTTTATTAAATATATTTTTTTTATTAAATTGCATTAAGTCTCTTCTTTCCACATATTTAATTTTTTTGCATTTATTTTAATATTCTTGTAAATTAAGTCCGTATTTCAAAAAAAAAATATAACAAATCTTTTTGAGATTAAAAAAATATATCTTAGCAAGGCTATGATATAAACCTTATTGAAGATCAGCAAGCTCTTACTTAATTACCATCACATGAAGATTAATCATAATAAGTTTTTAATAGTCAAAAGGCAGCAAAAGATTAAAAGAAGTTAATATGGTGGTGGCTAGGTTAAGATGAATCTAGGTTTAGTTGGGAGGATGAAGATGTTTTTAGATGAAATCCATGTACTTTGGATATAAACTCCACCTATAAGTAAAGGATATTGGAAGTAAGAGACATTTTACTCCACATTTCTTTTTGTATACAAACCTTATTAATGCTAAGTGTTTGTAGCTTTTAGACTTCTTTTCTTCAATAGATTATGGACCCACATACATTTGCTTAAGTATTTTGAAGTTCTTTAAAGTGGTTGTTGATGTGTGGAGTAGATCAAGTTGTTGTTGTTGATGTTAGGATTTAGAAGTACCTAACTTTTAGATTTAGATTTAGATCTAGATCTTGGTTTGCTCTTACTTATAGTCAAGAGAATTTTGGTGTTGGTTTTTGGTTTTTCATCTTAATAAAAAATTATAAAACACTTGCATTATGTTTTTACTGAGATAGATCCTTGGTGATCTAACTTTGTAGTTTCATATCCTATAGATACTAATTGTACTTAAAAGACCTTTTATAGTATATAGAGGTGATTTGTGAGCATAAGAGTGATATTTGAATGGAAAATAAAATTTTAGATGTTTAGATAGATAATTAGACTTATAAAAAGTCTTAGAAGTGAACTTGAGAGTGTTTTTGAGAGTAAGAATATTAATTTATTCACAAAGAAGGATTGTGTGATTCTAAGACAACAATACTTTTTGCTGATTTTGAGAACATTAGGACTTCTTCTTTCAATCTTTTTTGATATATCTCTCCTTTACACATGGCTTCAAGTGAAGATGAAGAATTGAGAGTAATTGAAAAGTTTAGAGGTAAAAATTTCTACCATTGAAAAGTAAAAATAGAGCTTTTGTTGGCATCTTTGGATCTTTGGGATATTTTAGATGAAAGTGAAGAGATTCTAAGCATAGATACTGATATGAAGGAGAAGAAGGAGTTCAAACATTGTGAAAAGAAGGCTTTTAGATTGATTACAATTAATGTGGATGAAGCCAACTTCTTCCACATTATCTCTTGCAAATGACCAGCAGAAGCATAGAAGACTCTTTGCAACATCTATGAGAGTAAGAACTTATCCAACATCATCTATATAAGAAGAAATTTCTTTACTTTGAAGATGGAAGAAGGTGAAGTCTTCATGGTTCATGTCAATAAGATAAAGTTTCTTGCAAATCAACTAGCAATTATTGATAAGCCTTTAGAAGAAAGTGATATTGTCATGACCTTGTTGATAAGTCTTTCCAAATCCTACAACTACCTTGTTGTGGCATTGGAGTCCATTAAACTAAAAGAGCTTATAATGGACTATGTGATGGCAAGACTTGTCTATGAAGTAACCAAGAAAAAACAAAAAGAGCTCCAAAATGAAGATTTAATACTCTACTCACTTCAAGGCAAGGAAAACTATTCAAATCAATGAGGTGATGTCAAATCTTGCTTCATTTGTAGCAAAGTAGGCCATTTTTTTGGAAATTACTACAAAGACAAAAAGATGGAAAAAAAAAAATATAAATAGTATACAAGATGAGTTTAGAGGATAACATTATGTATTCATGGCAAAAAATGGAACCACTATGGTTGCCATGTCAAGATGGATTTTGGATTCAGATTGTTCCAAGCATATGACACTTTATAAGTATTCATTTGATACTTATGAAGCTATTTCAGCATTAAATGTGGTGTTGGCAAATAATGGCACATATGAAACAATAAAATTTGGCTCTATTATGGTAGAGGTGGTTGTGAATGGAAAAACTAATAAGATCAGATTCAAAAATATCTTTCATGTGCCTAAGATGAAGCAAAATCTACTTTTGGTGAGTAAACTTATAATAGAATGTTTAAAAGTTCAATTCAACAAGAATGGATATTTTGTAAGAACATTGAGTAGAAACAAGGTCTTCAAAGGCTTTAAAAAGGAAAATTTGTACTACTTCATTTATAAGAAGGTAAATGGAGTAGATATTGCTGTATTTGTTGAGTTTACATTAAACCAAGATAAGTTGAATATATGGCATTGTCACCTTAGCCATTTGAATATGAAGAGTATGAGAGAGATCAAGTCTATGGTAAGTGGTTTAGATCTTGGAAATACAAGCCAAAATACAAAATAACTTGTATGTAAAGGATGCATACAAGGCAAATAACAAAGGGCCTCATTTCTAAATAGTGTAGCAACATGTGCTACCAAGTTGTTAGAGATTGTCTATTTGGATGTATGTGGACCTATGAAGAACACAAGTATTAGAAGATCAAGGTATTTTTTCACTTTCATTGATGATTATTCAAGAAAGATTTGAATCTACATTCTTAAAGCTAAGAATGAATGCTTTTGGAAGTTTAAAGAGTTTAAAATACTTATTGAGAGATAAAGTAAATGCAAGATCAAGGTGTTGTATACAAACAATGGAGGTGAATATATGTCTAAGTAATTTGATGTTTATTTGAAGAATGAAGTAATTTCTAAACAAACCACAACTCTATACACTCTACAACAAAATGATATTGCTGAAAGGGCAAATCAAACCATTGTAGAAATAGCAAGCAATATGCTTCATATTCAAAATCTTGGCTATGAATTTTGGACAGAAGCTATAGTAAATGCAATAAGTACAAGAAATAGTTGTCCAACAAGTGCTCTTACATCAATGATACCACAAGGTGCTTGGAGTGGAAGACAACCTTGCATTTCTTACACGAAGATCTTTGGTTGCATTGCATATACAAAAATACTAGATTGTATAAGGTCCAAACTTGATGCAAAAGATATAATGTGTGTGTTTCTTGGTTATTGTGAAGGTACTAAGTTATATAGATTAATATGCTTGGAAATCAAGAAAATCATCAAAAGTCGTGATGTTGAGTTTTTAGAGTACAAGAATGCTTGTGTGTACTTAGAAATGTATCGAAGTAGAACTAATAGTGTATTTATCGATACATCTTTAAATTCAATAAAGAAATAAGAAGATCAAGATAATAAAGATATTGAAGATGAAAAACCAAAGAATGTTGAAAAGATGAAGGCTCCTACAATTACTAGGACTAGCAATGAAGGAAATGAAGATGTTGAAGATTATGATGATTAAGATGATGAGTACCAACCATTGAATGAGAAAAAACAAGATTTAAGAGAGAAGAAGGTTAGAAAAGAATATAGAGTACAATAAGATAAATATTTTTCTACAAGTGAAAGAAGATATCCTTTAAGAGAAAGAAGGCAATATGTTGAATGGTAGAAGAATCACATCTTTTTTCAAATAAGTGAAGAACATACAAATGTTGCTCTTCTTGCTAATTTGTTGTCTTTGTGTGATGCTATAAAGTTTGAAGATGCAATCAAATGGGAGAAGGCTATGAAAGAAGAGTATCAATCTCTTATAGACAATGGTACATAGAAATTAGCACCTCTTTTAGCAAATTGATCTAATATTGGTTGAAAGTAGGTGTTTAGGACAAAAAGAGATGAAATGGATGTGGTAGTGAGGCTGAAGGCAAGAATAGTTACTAAAGGATATTCACAAATTACTGAGATTGATTTTAATGAGACTTATGTACCCATTGCCAAATTCACTACCATTAGGACCATTGTAGCAATTAGCGTAGCAATAGATTTGAAAATACACCAAATAGATGTGAAGACGGCCTTTTTGAATGAAGAATTGTAAGAAGATATCTACATTGACCAACTTCAAGGATTTGTACAACAAAGCAAAGAACATCTTATGTATAAATTAAAAAAATCCTTATATGGATTGAAACAATCACCAAGGGTATGGTACCAACAAATTGACAATTTATTTTATCTATGAAGGATTTGTAAGGAGTGAGGCTAATCATTCATTATATGTGATGTAATCAAAAGATTTCTTACTGATTGTAATCTTTTATATTGATGATTTGATCATCTTGGCTAATAATATGGAAAGTATGGATTGAAAATAGACCAAATTAGAGAAGGAATATGAGATGAGTGATTTGGAAGAATTGTACTATTGCTTGGGAGTAAAATTTGTAAGAGATCATGGTAATAAGACTATTACAATGAGCCAAATCAAGTACATTAAAGAAGTATTAAAACAATTCAATATGAAGGAGTGTAAGTCCATTGAAACATCCTTGGAGGTAAATTTGAAGTTGATGAAGTTTATAGATGAGGAGTTTGCATAAGTTGTAGATGAGATGCAAAGTATTTGCATTGATTTGCAAGGTTATTATGATGTAAATTGGACTCGAGATATAAATGATAGAAGATCCATAATGAGATATGTATTCTTCATTGGAGTGGGAGCCATTTCATAGAATTGCAAGAGACAACCTATCATTGCAAAATCAATAATGGAAGCAAAGTATATGACAGCAAGTCATTGTACAATGGAGGTAGAGTATATAGTAGCAAATCATTGTACAATGGAGGTAGAGTATATGGTAGCAAGTCATTGTGCAATGGAGGCATGTTAAATAAGGCAACTCTTAAAAGACATTGGATTAGTATAATTAGAAGAAATTCTAATTATGTATGACAATCAAGGATGTCTTGCATTTGCCAAGAATCCAAAACACCATTTAAGAACTAAGCATATTGATGTTCAACATCATTTCATATAAAAAAAATTAAAGATGGAATAATAGGTATGAAATATTGTGCTACAAATGACATGCTTGTTGATGTGCTTATTAAGGCATTAATGAAGGATAGACATTTTAAGTTAATACAGAGATTAGGATTGAAAGCCTTTTCAAAATTAGCAAAGTGGGAGTGCTGAAGATCAACAAGCTCTTATTTAGTTATCACTGCATGAAGATTAATCATAGTAAGTTGTTAATAGTCAAAAGGCAGCAAAGAATTAAAAGAAGTTACTATAGTGGTGGCTAAGATTTTAAGATGGCGGCTAGATTAAGATAAATTTAGGTTTAATTAGAAGGATAAAGATATCTCTAGATGAAGTTTATATACTTTGGATGTAAACTCCACCTATAAGTAAAAGGTGTTCGAAGTAAGAGACATCTTATTCCACACTTCTCTTTGTGTACAAACCTCTCTATTAATAACTATTTGTAGCTTTTAAACTTCTTTTCTTCAATATACCTTACTACAAAATCATTATGTATTGAAGTTATAAGACAGTTATAAAGAGTATTAGATGCCAATTTATAAAAATTATTTCTACATACTTACACATTTTAAATTATAAATGTCCATCTTATTATAAATAAAAAAAAATATGATTAAATCCTTGCAAAAAAATATTAATTAGTTTAATCAATAATTCATAATTATTTAACATTATAATAAGCTCAAGTGCTAAAGAAGCTTGTGGTTTCATATAAGATTTTTACAAAGTAGCACAAGAAGCAAAACCACATCTTTTTATAATAATACTACAACCTTTACAAAATTTTATTAAAAATACTAAATAATATCTTTAGTTTTTAAAGTTGGCAAACATTGTTGCAAACCATGTGCAAGATGACAAATGGTTCTCTCTAATACTTAATCTTCTTAAGAATCACATTTAATTACAAGAAAATAAAGTAAACAAGATAGAATCCATGTCTTTTTAGCACATCTACAATGCTCTAAAATATTTTCTTGAATAATTATGCAAATCTTCTATATTTCTAATAAGATGCATTCTCCAATAAATTTTGAATTGATACTCTCCTATTATTCTTCTTTTCTTAAATATAAAAAAAAAAAAAAAAAAAAAAAAAAAAAAAAAAATCTAAACTAGCACCTAATCTTAAACAACTAAAAGTAATATATTTTTATATTTTATAAATGTAATAGAAGAATATTCTATTAAAATATATTCATCAATTATTTCTTAATTTAGAATGGTGTGGGTGAAATCCTACCTGATGCATGGACAACATTGTCGAATCTTAACTACTTACTATTAGTTTTGTTGTTCTAAAGACATGGAATTGAGTTAAGAAGTTAAGCCACATGTGGATCTTTGTAACATTGAATTGAGTTGTCCTCCGCGTTGGTGCTCATGATAGGAATGTTGATTCAATATGTCCTCCGTGTCAAGCTAAGTGAGAATGGTACACGCTTTGGGGCATTTATATTTTGAAGAGTGTCATGTTGAATCTGCTTGAGAAAGCAAGCCATAGTCCTGAAGTCAATTTTAGATTATAATATATCTTCTAAAGAATCAATAGAATTTTTTTAATAACTAAAGATAAGTAATATAGAAATTTTGGTTCTACTCTTCTAAAAACCAAAGGTGATGTAGAGCTTGTCTTCTTTCTAATTAATTATAGCTTTTGAATCTTTCAACCATATCCTATCAAGTAATAAGAAAAAAGAATCTTTTGATATATACATTTGAATGACATAATATATCAAGGTATATTCTTTTCTTTCGATCCAAGTCTAATCATTTTTTATTTAGTCCATTGAAATAAATGGGCTTTGATTTGTTATCTTAATAACAAAGATAAATAAATTAGTAACATTCAGTCTTAATTTTTCTATGTTTTGGAATGGCATAATATTCAAATCACTTCCACTATGTATAATAGTATAAAAAATTATTTTATCTAAAATTAAAACTTTAATTTTTATTACTTTTACCTCACTTTATTTATTATATGCATCTATTTTTGTTTTCACCTAAATTTTAAGTCTTTTTTAATGTCTCATTAAAATATAAGTTTTTAGTACTTTCTCAATTGTTGAAAAAATATCCAATAATTAAGCAAAAGTAGTATTAGCTTTAAACTTACTAAGATCAACTTATAAATTATATTTTTGTATATTAGATTCTTTCACATCTTTAAGTTATTAGAAGACTTCAAATATGGAGATTTTAGAACCTCTTTAATTATGATTGTCGAAATTATCACTTAATTTATCTTCAATTATAAGATTTTGAAATAGTAATTCTTCTACTAAGAGATCAAATCTTACAAATTTGATAATTTTATTCCAAATTACCTTAATTGTATCTCTCATAACTTGTTCTTAATTTAAGAAGCAAAGTAGACTATCGGAGGCACTAATCCCTTGTCCTTAAAGAACAAGCAAAGATGTAGCTTTAAATCTAGTCATCACAATAAGAGCTAGTACTATAAGCAAGTTTTTTTCTATTGATTGTTTTTTTTTTAAAGATTATTAAATTTGATTTTAAAAATAAGACTTAATTGATATAAAGATGTGAAAGATTTTCAATCTCTCTCAATTCTTTTATGGACTGAGTGTCAAGGACAAGAACTCGATGAAAAAATAATCCAAACAAGTCAGCCTTCACTCAAAAAAAGGTAACAAAATATAAATAAATAAGTATGTATATTGAAAGAGAAACTAGAATGGCTATTGCCAAAAGACAAGAAAACTAGAGACCCTTGAAACTAGACTAGAAGCAAAAAAGGATTTGAGAAGAGTGAAGAAGGCTTCACTCTTGTCTCTATATATACTATCTAACTAGGGGCTATGTGGCGACGTTCTACAGGACCTCCAATATGTGTTGACTTTGTAGGACACATGCCTTGACTTACAAGGTAAGTTTTTCTACATGTGGGCCACATAGTTAGCTTGATCTTCAAGCTAACAACATGTGTGGCACATGGCCAACTTGTTGACCACGTTTTTAATCCAAAAAGTCAATTAAAGACACCTATGAAGTCAAAGCAGCATCTATGAAGCTTCTAAGAAGCTTTTATATTAAATACTATAGAATTAACTTATTTTTACCTACTTGTATATATAATTACTAGCTTACATGAGTATGTCTGTGACATTACCCCCCCCTTCTAAGGACGAGTTCCACGAGGAGCGATCATCATATGTTGAAGAAATCTATGATGCGACGAATTTTATTCGCCACATACTCTGATCTTTGTTCTCTTTGAAAATGATTGATAGGGCCTCTCAACCATCGGTAGTGTACCATACCAGGGCGAGAAGATCACCCACTTATTTGATCAATGTTGAGGCCTTCATAACTTCCTTTGAATAGAACATTTGGAACACCATCAAGAGTTGTTCCTACCTCTAGCAAAATCACCAAACATCGGGAGTCTCTTCCTAAATTGTGATACCAAACGCGTTGTATCTCACCATCTATTTGAGGAAGAACATGTCATTTTTGAAGATCTTCATCTCGATTGCATCGTCTTGAAGATTGTGACAATCGTAATATCTTGTTTGACAGGTCAGCAAATAAAGGCTCTTGAGTCGAATCCACTGGTTGTTGGTTCTCCATCTCTTCAGTGTCACAACTATAGAGAAGCTACAAACAAGGATTGAAAGTAGAATTTTATCTTTCCTAGATATTATTTCTTTTATAAAGAAGGTTTTCATCTTGATTTTGTTAGATGTCATCGATGAAAAGCCTCCACTACCTTTGTTGCATTTACAAGATTCTTTAGTGGCTCCCATGTGTGTTCATTAATATCATATCCATGCCAATGGACAAGATATTCTAATTTATTTCGGCGCCGCCTTGAATCTAAGACTTCTTCTACTTCAAACTCTTCATTATTGTCCACTTCTATAGAAGGAAGTGGAGCTTGTCATCTTCTTGGTATGTCCACTATCTTGTATGGTTCAAAAAGAGATACGTGGAATATTGGATGGATTTTTATTGACTCCAGTAGATATAAATGATATGCAACTGGATTGATATGTGCTGAAATAGAAAATGGTCCCAGCCTTTGATAGGCCAACTTGTCACAAGGAAGAGTGGTCTTGATATTGCGACGAAGTAGCCATACCTTATCACCCAAGAGGAATGGTGGTTGTTCCTTTTGATAGACATCCGCATTGACCTTTTGTTGTTCTTAAGCCTCTTTTAATTGCGCCTTCATCGTTGCATGTAGCTCTGATAAATGAATCGCCAAATCTTTTGCAGCAAGATTATCAACTTTTGAAAAGTCAAAAGTATCAAGTCATAGATGATAACCATAATTAGCAAAGAAAGGAGTTTGTTTTGTAGAAGAATGTACCCTGTTATTGTAAGCAAACTCTGCCAATGGCAAAAGAGTTGTCCAATCATCTTGTTGATAGTTAATGGTACATCTTAAATATTGCTCCAAAACTTGATTAACATGCTCCGTTTGTCCATCAGTTTGAGGATGGAATGTCGAAGATAGCTTTATATCTACTTTTAGAATCTTGAAAAGAGTCCGCCAAAATCTTGATACAAATTGAGTTTCCCTATCTGATATAATATCCTTGGGTAATCCATGATAGCGATAGATATTATTAATAAAGAATTTAGTTGTTTCTTCACTTGTGATAGATTTTGTACATGATACAAAATATGCCATCTTGGTAAAATGATCTACTATTACAAATATAGAATCATAAGAACCTGAGATTGGAAGATCCGTGATGAAGTCCATAGAAACAGAAGACCATGGTTGTTCAAGAATGGGTAATGGCTGGAGAAGTCCAAAAGGTCGATGACGAGGAATTTTTGATCTTGAGCAAACATCACATGATTGTACAAAATCTTTGACTACCTTCCACATTTGAGGCCACCAAAAATCCCTAGATATCAGCTTCAAAGTCTTATTATATCTAAAATGTCCTACTGTTGGGAAGTAGTGACAAGCTTGAAAAACACGTAAACGTTGTCAGGGTAGAGAGAGTTTGTCTCAAGAAAACGCTGGGCTTCTCAAGCTTGAAAATAAGGGAAGCCCTAAGTTTATATAAAATTTTTCTCTTTTTGAGTAATTACACCAAATACACAATCCTCAAGTAACCCACAACTTCCGAAATATAATAAAATCTTCTAAATCCTTATTTATTCTTATGTGGAGATTTTTCCGAACTTCAAAACCTCATATCTCTTCATCCGACCGTCCAAACAGACTCTAATTTTACATGAAGTACTGATGTATTCTTATTAACTTCTACAACAATTTTCAACCGCAAATTCATTGCAGATCTTGAGATATCTTGAAACCCCTAACAATCGCTTCAAACCCTTATCTTTATACATCTGCGTGCAATTTTCTTCATATCTCATAAAAGATAAGCTCAAATTCCACAAAATTTGTATATATAGCTTCTTAACACAAAATTTTACATTTTCCAAAAAGTTTGAACCAAAAATTTGTCCGAAAACTCAAGTTATGGCTCCAACCATTACTACAAACAAACCTCCTTACTTATCACTTTTGATTTGGAAGCGTCGCCTTCAACTCCTTACAACTCCTTCATATAAACTCTAAAAGCAATAATTCTTTCATGAAAGATGTAGGCCTTAAAATCGCCGTTCCAGTCGCATCTTCCGATCTTCAAAAGCTGCTGTAAAACTCCTCGTACTCTCAAAAGAGTAACAGTATGTCTTAAATAAACACCTTAACTTCAAACGGTTATAACTTTTTCACCCTAACTCCAAATCCTCTAATTTTTGTACACAAATTGTTCTCCAAACCCTAAACTTTACAACCTTAGCTTCTTATCTCCAAATGCCCCCGAAAGAGGAACCCTAATCCCTAATAAGGCCTAATAGCTAATTTTACATACTGTAAGCATTTATAGTACGACAACGTGCTTCTCCTTCTGGAACATATACGCATCCTTCGAAATAGAGTAGGTTGTTCTTGAATTCAAATTTAGAGGGATCATGAGATTTAGAAGAATTATTCTTGATATCATAAACAAGAGGGTCTGAAGACATACTTAACTGGACTTGCTTAAGAAAAGTTAAATCAACAGTCAATGTTGATTTTATTGCTCAAAGATGAAATTACTCCGGCATCAAGAGAACCATTCTTTATTACTCAAAAGTTGCATATCTTTCTTTTGGTACAAGATAAGAACGTCTAGATAAGGCATCGGACAAACCTTGTTATTTTCCTAGCCGATTAGTGATGATGAACTCGAATCTTAATAAAGACATGCTCCAACGGGCTTGATGATGATTTAATACGTGTGTTGACAAAAAATATTCGAGGTTCTTGTGATCCGTATACACGGTGACTGGACTAGAAGCGCCTTCTAGATAATGACACCATTCTTGAAAAGAATCCACAATTACAAGAAGTTCTTTGTCGTGGATCTCATAATTGATTTTTGCTGCTGAGAATTTTCTTGAATGAAAGGCTATTGGATGAAGTTTGTCATATGTTCCTATTTGTAATAAAATCACACCCAGAGCAAAGTCTGATGCATCTGTTTCCATAAAGAATGCTTTAGAAAAATCAACATGCTACAAGATTGGTGTAGAAACAAACACTGTCTTCAAAGATTCAAAAACAACTTCCGCTTCTTGATTCCATTGGAATTTATCTTTACAAGTCAAACGTGTAAGTGGAGCTACAACTCGAGAGAAGTCTTTGATGAAGATCTGATAGTAGTTGACAAATCCCAAAAAACATTGGACATCTCTTACCGTTTTTGGGATCTTCCAATCTATAATAGTTTGAACTTTCTTAGGATCTATCATAAGTCCATAATTTGAAATGATGTAACCTAAGAAATTGACTTGAATACTGTAGAATACACACTTTTCTATTTTGGCATAGAGTCTTGCATCTCTTAATTTTTGTAACACATGACGAATATGAAGTTCATGTTCTTCTGGAGTCTTAGATTAAATCAAGATGTCGTTTAGATAATACACCACAAAATCGTCCAAAAACTCTCGAAAAACATCATTCATTAGATGTTGAAAAGCTCCTGGTGCATTTGTAAGTCCAAAAGGCATGACATTGTATTCAAAATGTCCATACCTAGTTCAAAATGCAATCTTCCATTCATTTCTTTCTTTGATGCGTACTAGATTGTATGCTCTCCGAAGATCTATTTTTGTATAGATCTTAGCTTGATTCAGCTGATCAAAAAGTCCAGATATTAAAGGTAGTGGATACTTGTTCTTCATGGTAATCTTATTGAGTCCTCGATAATCAACACACATCCGCAATGATCTATCTTTTTTCTTCACAAATAGAATTGGAGCTCCTACCGAAGATTTAGAATAGCATATGAAATTCTTGGCTAGATTTTCTTCAATATATTCCTTGAGTTTAGTCAACTCATTTTGTGATAAACTGTAAATTGGTCCAAATAGTGGTTGCACTCCTTCTTGAAGGTCAATTGAGCAATCATAGGGACGATGTTCCGGAAGTGTATCTGCATTCTCTTTTTTGAATACATCTTAGAATTCTTGATATTGGCTTGGAATGCCACTTGAAGTCTTTTCACCAGTAGGAACAGATGTCGCATAAATAATATATGGTGATTCTTTCATAGCAACATGCAAGAAATCTTTTGTACCTATAAATATGGGTTTAATTGAACTAGACTTATGATTCTCTACTTGATTAACTACATTGTTAGTTATACTTTTATAAAAAGTAAGAGTTTAGAAAATCCAATCTATTTGAGGGTTGTATTTTTCTAACCACAATAAACCTAAAATGACTAGATTAGAGGGAGATCTAATGATATTAAATACTACAAAACTATTATGACCATTGATTATTATTTCTATAGGAAGGATTTCGTGAGTAATATCTCCAGAAGATAATAGACGACCATCTATGACTTCTACATGAACAGGTTTAGTTTTCTTTACTAAAGATATGCTATGTCTTTTAGTAAATTCTTCATCTAAAAAATACGTTGAGGCTCCCAAATCTAACAAGGCAAAGACTTTGTAATGTTTAGGTCCTAAAATAATATTTAATGTAAAGCAAAGAGAAGGCTCTGAGGAGAGAATAGGACCTTTACTAGATGTTGTGCAAGGTTCTAGCCGCACGATCCTTATTGTAGCTGGACAAACTCGTTTTCTGACATATTATCTTTTTCACAGCCATATTCCTCATTTTATGATTGTGTCATTTCTTTGGACAATGTTGAGTAGTGTGCTTTGATTCTCTACAATATAAACATAATCCTTCTTGACGACAACGAGTCTTTTCTGGCTCAATAAGAGGTTTGAAACGTACTGCATCAATTTGCATATCCTCTACTTTCGAATGTATGTGTTGAAGAGCTGTTGGTGTTCCCATTGAATTATAGTAACGTTGAGGTCCACTTGTATGATTCTCAGATCAGAATTCAAAAAGGTGATTGTCGCACTTCACAACAAAGTCAATTGCTTGACTCAATGTTTGAAGATCAGGTAAGTTGAGCATTAATTTTTTTACCTCATATTGTAATCCATAGAGAAATTGGTTAATAAGTGCAGCATCATCCCACTTGATATCAGTTGCAAGTTGTCAAAATTTTTAAGCATACAACGTTACTGATCGATTACCTTGTCGTAAAATACAGATCTTATTGGTTGCAACACAAATTGTATCATGTTCTCCATACATGGATTGAAACTCTGCTAGAAAAGCCTCTAGATTATTCAATATTAGATCTCGTCATTCAAGAAAAGATAAAAACCACGATAGTACTCAACGTGAAAGAAACATACCAATGAATCTAACTTGCGATCCTGGAGTTGGATAGCTTTGGGGTTGAAGTTCAATCACAAGTTACACTTGATTGATAAATCTTCAAAACTTGAATCTGGTGCCATCAAACTTCTCAAGTAGGGCAATTCTTGGTTCTCTAACATTGGAAGGGCGTTCCACCATAGGAAAAAAGACATGGTTTGGTGCAGATGTTGAAGCAGCTCTAACCATTTCTATATCTTTACTTCCTGCCAATCTTCTTGTTCCTTGTGGTGGTAAATTGAGTTGATGCATTACAAGCATTAACTCCCTCAATTGCTCTTGAATTTGTGCCATTGCATTCTTCATTTCAACAAGTTTTGCCATAATAACACTTAGAAAAGAGAAGATGTCTTATATCGCTCAAGACAAATAAAAGAGAGGACTTAAGAACAAAGAAAATACTAAGGACAATATCAGTTTAAAAGAGGGTAATCCGCAACTTCTAATATGCTTATATTTTATCAAGAAAAAGGGGTAATCTACTCTTAATTAAGATTAGACAAAGCTTTGATATTATAGGTATACTCTTATCAATCTGTCAAGGATAAGAACTCGATGAAAAAGCAATTCAGACAAGTGAGCTTTCACTCAAAAAAGGTAACAAAATATAAATAAATAAGTATGTATATTGAAAGAGAAACTAGAATGGCTATTGCCAAAAGACAAGAAAACTAGAGACCCTTGAAACTAGACTAGAAGCAAGAAAGGATTTGAAAAGAGTGAAGAAGGCTTCACTCTTGTCTCTATATATACTATCTAACTAGGGGCTATGTGGCGACGTTCTATAGGACCTCCAATATGTGTTGACTTTGTCGGACACATGCCTTGACTTACAAGGCAAGTTTTTCTATATGTGGGCCACATAGTTAGCTTGATCTTCAAGCTAACAACATGTGTGGCACATGGCCAACTTGTTGACCATGTTTTTAATCCAAAAAGTCAATTAAAGACACCTATGAAGTCAAAGCAGCATCTATGAAGCTTCTAAGAAGCTTTTATATTAAATACTATAGAATTAACTTATTTTTACCTACTTGTATATATAATTACTAGCTTACATGAGTATGTCCGTGACACTGAGATACAAATCTCACATCTTGAGACTCTTAATCAAATCTTGATTAATTGAAAGAATTTTGATCTTAAAATTGACCTTGATTAGGATTTTAACAAAATATATCTAAAATTAGTTTGAAGTCTATTAGATATATTTTTGATTTTATTTATTATATTTATAATCATAATATAAATTTAGAGGTTTTATATGAAGTACATGAATCTTAAAAAAAAATCCTCAATATATTCTTTTGTCAATGAAAAGAACTAAAAGTCAGTCAAAGATAATATAATATTGAATTAAAATGGCTATTGCCAAAAATAAGAGAATTAAAGAGTCTTCAAACAAGATTAAAGACTAGAAAGGCATTTATAAGAGTGAAGAAGGCTTTATTCTTGCCTCCATATATACTCTTAATTAAGAACTATATGGCAATGTCCTATAAGACTTCAAAAATATGTTGACAAACCAAGACACATATCTTAACTTGTAAGGCAATTTTTTTATATGTGTGCTATATAATTAGCTTATTTTATAAGCTAATAATATATGATTAAATTATTGATTAAGTTTTATAACCTACCAATCAACTACAGATACATATGAAGGCAAAGCAATGTCTATGAAGCTTCTAAAAAGCTTCCCTAGAAGATATTATGAAATTAATTTATTTTTATTTATTTTTATCTACTTCTATCTAATCATATAAGTATTTATTAGAAAACAAATGTATATCCGTAATATTACCTTTTTTTTTAATGACAAGTTCAATAAGAAGCAGTCATCATGTATTGATGAAATTTAAGATGCGACAAATTATATTTGTCACATACTTTGATCTTTATTCTCTTTGAAGATAGTTGATAGGTCCTTCCAGCCATTGATAGTATTTCATACTAGGGCAAGAAGGCTACCTTGTTATTTGATCATTGTTAAGGCCTTTGTAACTTCCTTCAAATAAAACATTTGAAATACTTTCAAGAATTTTTTCTATCTCTAATAAAATCACAAAATATTAGGAGTCTCTTTCAAAGTTGTAATATCAAACACATTGTATATTGCCATATATTTGAAAAAAGATATGTCATTCTTGAAGATCTTTATCTTCATTATGTCATCTTAAAGATTGTAACAATCACAAAATCTTATTGAATAAGTCAATAAGTGAAAGTTCTTAAGTTGAATCTATTAGTTGTTGGTTCTCTATCTCTTTAGTATCAAAAATATACAAAAGCTATAAAAAAAAGGAGAAGATAGAACATTACCTTCTTTAGATCTTTTTTATTTATTTTTTATCTTGATTTTCATAAATGTTGTCAATGAAAAGCCTCAACTCTCTTAACTATAGTTGTAAGATTCTTTATTGGCTTTTATGTGCATTCACTAATATCATATCTGCACCAATGAACAAGACATTCTAACCTATTTCGACTTTGCCTTGAATTTAAAAATTCTTCCACCTTGAATTCTTAATTATTATCTATTTTTATAAGAAGAGGTGGTATTTATCTTTTTTTTGAGATATTCACTATCTTACATAGCTTAAGAAGAGATAAATAAAATATAAGGTAGATCTTCATAGACTCTAGTAGATGTAATCGATAAGCAATTAGATTGACTTATTCATAAATAGGAAAAGATCTAAGCCTATAATAGTGTGACTTGTCACAAAGTTGAGTACTCTTAATACTGCGACAAAAAAATCATACCTTGTCATCCACATTAAATTGGGGTTATTTCTTGCAATAGGCATCTACATTAGTCTTTTGTTGTTCTTAAATTTTCTTTAACTGCACCTTCATTATTACATGTAGCTCTGACAAATAATTTGCTAAATCTTTTGTTATAGGATTATTAACTTTTAAAAATTCAAAAGTATCAAGTCATGGATGGTAACCATAATTGGCAAAGAAAGGTGTTTATTGATTAGAAGAATATATCAAATTATTGTACACAAATTTTGTCAATTGTAAAAGAATTGTTCAATCATCTTTATGATAATTGATGGTACACCTTAAGTATTGCCTCAAAAATTGATTCACCCATTTTGTTTGTCCATCAGTTTGAAGACAAAAAATCAAAGAGAGATTTATATCTACTTTTAAAATCTTAAAAAAGATTCTTTAAAATCTTAATATAAATTGAATCTTTTTATTTAATATAACATCTTTAGTCAATCCGTGATAGCAATAGATGTTGTTAAAAAAAAGCTTAGCCATTTCTTCACTTATGATAGATTTTATAAATTGTACAAAATGTGCCATTTTTATAAAATGATCTACTACCACAAATAAAGAATCACACAAATCTAAGATTAGAAGATCTATAATAAAATCCATAGAAATGAAAGACCATAATTGTTTTGGAATAAATAATGGTTGAAGAAGTTAATAAAGTCAATAGCAAGGAATTTTGGATCTTGAAAAAATATCACATGATTGTACAAAATCTTTGACTGCTTTCCATATTTGAGGCCACCAAAAATCATTCAATATTTGCTCCAAAATTCCTTTGTTAGTCAAAAGATGCATTCTTTTTTTTAGGCACAAGATATAAACATCTAAAAAAGATATGTAACGAAAATTGTTGTTTTTTGAGTCAATAAGTGATCTTGAAATCAAATCTTGATAAAAACATGCTTCAACAAGCTTAGCAACAATTCAAAACATGTACCGATATAAAGTACTCAAGGTTCTTATGATATCTATATATATATATATATATATATATATATAATGATTTGACTTAAGATGCCTTCTAAATAATGATGCCATTCTTGAAATGAATCTATGATTGCAAGGAGTTCTTTATTATGGATCTCATAATTAATCTTGGTTGCTGAAAAAAAATTCAAATAAAAAAGCTACTAGATGGAATTTGTTATTTGCTCTTATTTATAATAATACTACATCTAAGGCAAAATCTGATGTATTTGTTTCTATAAAAAAATACCTTGAAAAAATCAACACAATATAAGATTGGTACAGAAATAATCTCTTTTTTAAAGCATCAAACAATACTTTGGCTACTTTATTCCACTTAAATTTTTCTTTATAAATCAAATATGTAAGTGGAGCTGCAACTTGAAAAAAAATCTTAATGAAGATTTGATAGTAATTGGCAAAACCTAAAAAGTATTGCACGTCTCTTATTATTCTTCAAATCTTCTAATTTATGATAGTTTGGACCTTTTTTGGATCCATCATTAGTCTTTTGCTGTAAATGATATATCCTAGGAAGTTAACTTAAGTAGTATGGAATACATACTTTTTTATCTTGGCATATAATTTTATATCTTTAAGTTTTTGTAATACACAAGAAACATGAAATTCATACTTTTTTATATTCTTAGAATAGACTAAGATGTTGTATAAATAATAATTGAAAAAATCATCAAGAAATTCAAAAAAGACATCATTTATTAGATGTTGAAAAGTAATTGGTGCATTCATGAGTCTAAAAGGCATGACATTATATTCAAAATGCTCATACTTGATTCAAAATATAATTTTTTATTAATCTCTTTTTTTAATACGTATCAGATTAAATGCTCTTCATAAATCTATTTTTGTATAAAACTTTGCTTGATTGAGTTGATCAAAAAGTCTTAAAGTCAAAAGTAGAGGATGTCTATTCTTGATGGTGATCTTATTAAGTCCTTAATAGTCTACATACATTTGCAGAGGTCCATCTTTTTTCTCCACAAAAAAAATAGGAGCCTTGATTAGATATTTAGAATAGCATATGAAATTTTCAATCAAGTTCTCATCAATATACTCATAGAGAGAAGCCAACTTGTTTTGTGATAGGCTATAGATTGGTTCAAATGGTAGTTGAGTTCCTTCGTGAAGATCAATAGAAAAATCATAAAAATGATGCTTTAAAAGAATATTTATATTTTTTTTTCAAAAACATTCTCAAAAATCTTGATACTGATTAGAAATAATACTTGACATCTTCTCACCATCAAAAATAGGCATAGCATATATAACAAAAGATAACCCTTCTTTTGCAACATGTATGAAAGCACTTGCATCTACTAATAAGAATTTGGATGTACTAGACTTATGTATTTTTACTTGACTAATAAGATCTTAGATTAAATTATTAAAAAAATTAAGATTATAAGAAATTTAATTAATTTAAGGATTATATTATTTTAACTAAAATAATCCTAAAATAACTAGATTGAACAAAGATTTTATTATGTTAAATATTACTATGCTATTATGAACTTTAATTGCTACATTTAAAGAAACACTCTTATATATAATATTTCTAAAAGATAGAAAATGACCATCTATAAATTTTATATGTACATATTTAATTTTTTTCACTATTGATATTTCTTATTTTTTGACAAAATTTTCATTCATAAAACATGCTGAGGCTTTTGAATCTAATAAAGCTAAGACTACGTAATTTTTTGGTTCTAAATAAAATTCTATTATAAAACAAGGTGAGGAATCAAAAGAGAGAATAGGATCTTTATTAGGAGTTATATAAGATTTCAGCCACATGGTCTCTATTGTAGCTAGAAAAACTTGTTTTTTGACTCATCATCTTCTTTGGTAACCATGCTTTTTGTTTTGTGGTTGTGATGTTTCTTTAAAAAATATTAAGTACTATTTTTAGAATCTCTATAATAAAAGCATAAGCTTTTTATATTATTAAGTTTTTTCCTAATCTATTAGGGATTTAGAACATATCCATGTCATATTACATGTCATCTTGTTTGGGAATGCATTAGACATTTCACTATAGATGGTCAGATATGTTTTATAAATATCCAAAAAATCCTAATATGTTTCATCCTTATAAGAAGAATGAAATTTGAATTTTAATTCAAAATTCCTTAAATCCAATTCAAATAATTCTCATACTAGAGATTATTTTGATGAATAAGTTTTTACAAACTTAAGACTTGCCATCATTATTTGATTTATTTCTCTTCAACCAAGTCTTTATTCTTGACATCTTTCAAATAATTGATTATCACATGCAATAGCATGAACAATAAATTATTTCAAAGATTTTGCCTTAAATATTATTAATAAAAAAATCTTTGACATTATCCATCAATCTGTATCAAAATTGATTGATAAGAACTTTGTCATTCCAATCTATGTTGCAAGAAAAGTTTTGGAATTCAATAGTATGTATGGTAGCTAATCATGATCCTTGCCAAAAAGATAAGAGCTTGCTCTCTATTATTCTTTCTTCATCACTTTCTCCAAATGTGGCCATAATCTCTTTTAGGAATGAATTCAAATTATTAAGGAGTCATGAATCTTTTTCCATTAAAGATACAAATCAAAAAAAAATGTTTTTTGATAGAAGTGCACCTATAAATCCAACTTGAGTAAATCCATTGGATTATTAGAAGAGATGTAACCTTAGATAGAGCTTGACTTGTTGCAAAAATCCTCAAAATTTTGATCTTATTCTGTGAAACTTCTAAAGCATATCAATTCTTGTCTTTGTCATACTTGTAGAAGCAAAATTCCTTGGATTTGGTTATGGTGTCAATCTACTTGCTTCTTTCAATTGCACAACTTTTTGCTGAAAATTCTAAACTTTTTCCATAGATATAAGAATAGTACTTCTATGATTCATGTTGAAAATATATGAGATTTCTATTCTTAAAGTGTTGACAAGCTCATAAAGATCTACAATAGTTGAAAATTTATTCTCACTTTTGATGAGAGTAGCATCCATAATCTTTCCTTCTATAGGTAATTCAAACAAATTCAAAAAGTTAAATTAGATGAAGGTAATTTACAACCTCTAGCATAAAATGAAAATTTTCACAAAGAAGAATAATCCACTCTCTTTAAAGAAAAGTTTAGTCTTAGAAAAAGAGATTATTTGTTTAAAGGTGGATAGTCCACAACCTTCAAAATACAACAATAGAAGTGAAGTAATCTACTCATTTCTAAAATAAGATAAAAAAATAGTAAGTTAATATTCTTGTCAAACTATCAAAGATATAAATCTTGAAGAAAGAAAATCTTCAATATATTCTTATGTCATAGAAAAGAACTAGAACTTCATTTAAAGATAATACATTTATTGAATTAGAATAGCTATTATCAAAAACAAGAGATTAGAAAGTCTTGAAATAAGATTGAGGACTAGAAAAGTATTGATAAGAGTAAAGAAGGTTTTACTCTTACGTCCATATATACTCTTAACTAAGAGCTATATGGCAATGTCTTATAAGACCTCTAAAATATATTGACTTTACAAGACAAGTATCTTAATTTGCTAGTCAAGTTTTCTATATGTGCGCCACATAGCTAGCTTGTTTAGGAAGCTATCAATACGTGATTAACTTGTTGACCAAGTTTCTAACCTATCAATCAATTAAAAATATATGTAAAGTCAAAGTAATATCTATGAAGCTTCTAAAAAGCTTTTTTAGAAGTTATTATGAAATTAATTTATTTTTATTTATTTTTGCTTATTTCTATCTATTCATATAGGTATTTACTAAAATACATATGTATATCCATGTAACCTTAGATTATTATTTGTTAGAGGTTGATCTTGTAATTAAATTTTGACGCATAAATATCTTTGATAGAATGACTAAATTGAATTATTTCATATAGGCCTCTAAATTGAAAGATTGGTGTGATTTCAAAGTTGCCATTTGTTCTAATTATCCATTCAAACTTTAAAAAGGCTAGAACTTAGAATAAATTCTAAGTATTTAGAATTAATGTAAGAACTTTTACTTATCTTAGCTTTGTAATACAACAACCAAATACATAGAAAAAAATTCCAATTAATTTTTAATATTTATATTTTATATATCTTTAATTTGAATAAGTTATTTATACATCTAAGTACTATTAAAAAAGTGAAATAAATTATCTAGCATTCAATCTTATGATGTGAGGAATTTGACATTCCAAAAAAGACATTGTTAAGTCATTGAGTCTATATTGGCTAATTGATGGAAGACAAGCTTAGTTCAATTTTTATCCTATTTTATCAAGATTGCCTACTACTGATCAAAACCTATCATATGAATATATTCTATAAATAATATAAACTAGATATAAAGAGGCGATGAGCTTCTATATTTTTAGCATACCAAATATAGATGATATTGCATGATTATTTTTTAAGATACAAATCCAAGAAGCAAGCCTCAAATGAGGGGCTTGGCCATCAAGGCTTGCATACATGCTTCTCGGTTAAAGAATTTAATTCTCTCAATTTATAAGAAAGAATCAAGGAATTTCATACAACTTATGTTGAAATTTTTGGTTTACTGTTCTTACCACTTCAAATATACTTGCAAATAAGGAAACTAACTTTATTTATTTTTTGGAAGAAAGAGCTTTAATACAATACAATGTATCAAATTAAGGCTAGCAAAACTTAGTTTTCAATTAAGATTCTATTGGCCAACTTAAGCTTTGCTGTGGCCTATATAGATAGTTTTATCTTTAATGCTTTTAATATAGCTTCAAATCGAGCTTTTTGAGATAGTTAAAAACTTACTAAGAATCTAAGATATTGAATTACCTTTTCAAAAGCAAGTCATTATAGATGTATGTCTTCATCCTAATTAAAAATCCTTAATTCATGTAAAATCTATATAGCATGGAATTTGTCTTAATTAATTTGAGATCCCGTAATTAAAGAAAAAATAGAAAGAACTTCTTTAATTTGATATAGATTTTATATGTATCAGCTAGATACAAGTTTGTGTCATCTATAAACTCTTGATTTGTGATTAAGTAAAGATGATCTAAAAAGATTGTGCTTTGAATCTTATTGCCACTCTCAAATAAATAACTTAAGCAATCAACTACAAACAAATATAAAAAAGGTACAATTGGAAAATCTTTTTTATGGAGTCAATGGATTGCTAATTAATTGGTAAGGATAAGAATTCAAAAAAGATATACAAATAAGTAAAAAATAAATCAAAAAAAGATGGAAAACTAAAAATAAGAAAATAAATATATTTAATAAAAAATAGAAATAGCTATTTTCAAAGGCTAAAAAACTATAGACTCTTGAAACTAGACTAAAAATAAAAAAGGAATTGATAAGAGTGAAGAAGGTTACATTTTTTATCTCTACATATACTATCTATTCAAGAGCTATGTAACAACATTCTATAGGACCTCCAATATATGTCTAATTTGTGAGAAACATATTTTAACTTGCAATACAAGTTTCCTATATTTATGCCACATTGTTAGTCTCTCCTACAAGCTATCAATACATGTGATACATAGCTAACTTTTTGGTCAAGTATCTAACCTATCAATCACCTATAGACATGTGTAAAGCTAAAATTGTATCTATGAAGCTTCTAGAAAGCTTTTCCAAAAAGATTTTATTAAATTAACTTATATAAAATTATTTCTACTTATTAATATTATTTGAATGACTATAAATATGTTTGCGATATTATCCCACCTTCTAAAAATAAGTTCCATAAAAAATAGTGATCACATATTAAAGAAGTTTAAGATGTGGAAAATTATATTTGCCACATACTCTAATAGTTGTTCTTTTTAAAGGTAGTTGATATGCCCTCTCAGCCATCTATAATGTCTCATTCTAAGGCAAGAAGACCACCCTATTATTTGATTATTATTAAGATCATGTAATTTTTTCTTAATCCAATACTATTATTGCAAAAAAAAAATCTAAAAAAAATTCTAAAAGAAACTCTAAAAAAAATCTACTAAGCAAAATCTCCATCCACATCTTTTTTTTACATCATTGTATTTGAAAGTAGATAGAATTCCATACTATTCTTATCTTCTAATGCATCCTAGATATTTTTTAAAAATAAATGACAAATTTAGATACGCCTTGGAATAATAGTTGCTCACTGTTTTGAGTAAAATTATACTTTTCAATGTTATTAAACTTTAATGAACAAAGTAATGACTCAATTTAGCCTTAAGGCTCACTTTATGAATCCCATTTGGCATCAACACCTCTATTCTCCTCCAAATATTTTTTAGTCTTTAAAAATGATCTACAAAGTATATTAAACACACACACATTAAAATAGGAAATTTAAATTTTGAAGGGGATTTACCAATAAAAGAGAGAAAAATTAGTCAAGGTGTTGGATTATTTAAATTCAATCATCAGCTTCTGAATTGTTTTTGAATTTATTTCTCTCTCTCTCTCTCTCTCGTTATATATATATATATATATATATCCATTAAAAATGTAATTTTACCAAGGAAAGATACACAACTTGTAGTGTAGCATTCATTGCAATCAACACAATCAATGAATTTGTAGGTGGGTGTAATCCAACCAAGTCCCTCCAAATCTCATTCTAGATGAAAGTGGATAAGGGGCATATAATGCGAATATTCCATTAATTTTGAAGTTAAGTTGAGTGAGAGGGAGTCTCCTATATTAAAATCAGTGTCAAAGTTAATACAACAATATATCATAGACTTCAAGAGACTTGCAATTTATGGATGGCTTTCATACTATTACAAGCACTGGCCATCCATCAATGCCAAGGGCAGGCTATATCACCAGGTCTGTATTTATCAGTAATGAAACCAAGCGCCAGAGTTGTGAACGAGTACATGGGTGATGGTTCTGTTGGTGGTTGTGGTGACGTTGCAACTTTCTAATTGGCTTACTTGGGTAGCGGAGTGATTCTGGGGACTCGTAGTGTGCATTGGTAATATCTAAAAGCGATGTACGTATTTAGAATATCTAAAACTGACGGTTTTATCTTTCCAAAGGAAATTTAATGGAAAAAATAAAAATAAAATAAATGAAGAATAAACATTATCTGTACTGAAGTCTTTCGGTTTTTTTGGGAATCAACCTTTTGGTGTTTACCGTTTCTGAGACGAAAATTCCAAAATACCCAATCATTTGTTCTGTTTTTAAATTGAGGGGATTGGGCATCACATGTTTGTAGTTTTTAAATATAAAAAATCACATGAATGAGAATGTTGGAAAAAATATAAAAAGTACACAAACGATTGATAATCTATGAAAGAAATACATTTTCCGAAGAGATTAAAAAAGGGAGATGGATACATGAATAAAGTATGTACCAACAGGCACGACGACTACACAAGAAGCTTTTTCTTTGATAACGTCAATTCTTGACCTGAAAATGTTTTAGTGGTTACTTCAACCGAATTTGAACAACGAATGGCCGAGGCTCGATTTTAGAATGCCGAGCACAGTATGGTCAAACCCAGCTTTACAAACAACACACAAGGCGAAGGAGGGCACTGAACGGTTCCGCTGACACAAGATCTGAGAGGACAACAGCCATTCATACAATTTGTTTGGCAATCATCTCTCGTCCCATGGGGTGTGGGCCATCTTGAGCATTAAAGTAATGGTTCGTCCCCAACTTCCACGAAGCAGCACTGATACCTCGAGACCCCGCCCTTACGTTCCCCAGAACACTAATCAACGTTCCCTAAGGTCGAAAAGCATAAGAGCACGTCGAAGGAGCAGTGCAGCTTCCCCTCCGGAAGCGTGAGAAACCTTGCTTTTAGAAATGGGCCATTTCTGTAATCCAATCCAACGAATACGTAGATTTGCTGTCCACTTCCTCCGTAAATGAAACTCTTTTGTTAAGAGTCATTTAGCAAAATCCATGATTCGAAGAGATCTGCAATGCAAAGCGTCACAAGTCGTACGAGTTGGTGCTTCCTTTACAGAAGTATCGGTGCGGCAACGGCATTCTATGCGTATACCGCACTACCGTACTGCCAGAGAGCTGTTGAGCTCGCACTTCGACGTCAAGTAACGCAGAGCGAATCGCGTGATTGTGTGTGTGTGTGTGTGTGGAACTTTTAATTCTGCGCTCGCTATAAGATCGGGAGGACTACGAGTGCTGCTTGAGGTTGTCGAGGGTTGTGGTTCGACTCGTTTTCTGTAGATTAGTATCCTTCTATTGCATGCAATCCCTTAGTGAGTTTGAGGCTATGGTTCATGTCCGCTTAGATTTGGACGCTGTGGTCCTGTGAACCGGTGGTAGACCGTACGTTTGTTCGATCGGCTCAAGTTGGAGTTTGTCTATTACGATTACTCTCAAGTTTTGTGCGTTTTCGTGCTTTGAAGCTGGTCAAGATGAAGGTCCCGTTCTTCTCGAAAAGTAAGAAGAGTCAGTCCGACGTGCACTTGGCCATTTCGTCATGTTCGCGAGGCTCGGGCAATGTGGAGACGTTGTGCTCAGGTTCTTCTTCTTTTGCCTCATCTTCCCAGGTTTCGTCTACGGAAAAGAAGCTCAAGAAGATGTCTTCGTTCTCAGGGCCGCTTGATAAGCTGCGGAAGTCTTCCTCATTCTCCAGTCTGACGATGCCTGTGAGGCAGAGTTCTGGGAAATTGTTCAGTTTCAATTTAATGCGTCAAAAGAGCGGTACACAGACTCCTACAGGGTACTGTAAAGAGCTCACAGGAATTTTCAAATACTTCGATAAGAATGGCGACGGCAGGATATCTGCGGCCGAGCTTGGTCACGTATTGAGGGCACTCGGAATCCGATCCTCTGACGAAGAGCTCGAGGCGATGGTGCGCGAAGTGGACTGCGACAACGACGGCTTCATCGACTTAGACGAGTTTGCTAGGCTTTATAAGCTGACTCAGGAGGCGACAAGTGACGAAGAGAGCGAGCATAAAACATTGGAAGCTGCCTTCGACGTCTTTGATTTAAACAAGGATGGCTTCATTTCTGCCACAGAACTGCATAGAGTTCTCTCCGACCTAGGAGAGGTGCTTACGGAGGATGACTGCCGTACCATGATAAGCAGCGTGGACAGGAATGGTGACCAACTCGTTGATTTCTCCGAGTTTAAGTATCTTATGCAGGACGCCCGTGTTTACTGAGATGGGAACTCATCTTGGCGGCTGTATACATTTGATTGGCATTGAGTTGCATTTGAGATGTTCTTATAGGAGGTTAATCCCCTATTGGAGATGTGAGCGTTTAGTTTTTCAGACCCTTTCACAGCCTTAGAGGTGGCATATATGACATGGTGTTGACCTTCTGGACATGGACCGATCTTGTACTGATCGGAACGAGGCGTTTGTAACATAAGATTTTCCTGCTTCCAGTTATTCTGCTGTATTACAGGAATCTACATGAACTTGATCATACCTGATTGAAGTTTAAGATTAGAGTAGTATGTGGCGCAGAAGGCACTTAGAACATCTCAACGATGCCTGTCGCGTGCAAATTAGTTGGCCATAAGCTGGAATACAGTGTGCCCTCAACATGACTCACTTGAATTTTTTAATATTTGCCCTGGCCAACTAGAGTCAATAAGAACAACCCTTAGTGGAACGCTTCCTGCCTCCGTATGGCCGCGTCATTATGCGTTAAGTTTAAATTGGCTCACAGTTATATTCTCATCCTCTCTTATACTTCATTTTCACTACATTCCCCTGCATTGAGCAGAAATCGAGTACCTCACCTCCCTACGACAAACTCAAAGCATCCCTCACTCAACCAGATTATGCGACGTGGGTTTCTTGACACTTTTATCGAAAATCGCTTGATCACAGTTAATCCGACGCTCAGTGCCCTTCCCTGCACCCCAAGTCAGTAATGATCAAACCTTCTAATACAGCGCGTCAAATTCTCCTGCTGATTCTAATGAGGTATGCAACTAACCAGTGTGCACAATTTGGATTGATGAGCTGTTCTACCCTCTGATCACAACCATAGCGTAGTGTTTGAAACTTTATCCATTCTGAAACCCTCGACTAGAGATTCATAGACAGAATCTGGTTCACCTCCGCTTGTGGCCGAAACTTTCCTGTATGCAGCTAATAGGTAATTGGAGTCAGCTGTAGGTTAGCAGTAGCACATACTCACCAGTTCTGCGAGGTTGTGAAACATGAGGCAGTTGAAGGAAGAGTGTATGTTGTGCACATCGTGCACCATTAAAGTTGATATTCTAGTAACAAATGAAATCGCCCATCTGATTGTTGTCATCATTCCTGATGCAAACTTCTGAACAATATAACAACTACACTAGAGCTTAGAAGCTTAGTTGTTGCCACGTTTGAAAGTCCATGTTTTGAAATTTGCGGCCTTATCTTTGCATAAGCATACAAGTCATTCTTAAGGAAAGTGTTCAAATTTCATTTTGTTCCATTTAAAAATAATTAATTGTTTTTAAATGTTGGGGATTCAACTAAAATGATTAATTTTATATTTGATAATATAAAATTTAACCAATTTAAGCACAAACATGTAAGAAAAATCAGATTCAAGAAAATGTTCAAAATGAAGTATAATTGATTTTTTTTTTTTTTTTTTTTTTAAATCTTGGTAATATCTGGTGAAATCAAATCTGGACTCTCTTATCTATCATTTTAATCATTATTATTATTGATCCTAGCAATAATTTGTATAGTTTCTAATGTAACCAAATTTTTGTTGTAATTAGGAATACTTCTAATTGTTTTATGTTCTAATTGTCCTTGTCTAATTTTTAATTCTAACATAGTGTAAAATATTTCAATTAGAATCAAAGCCAAGAAATAATAAATTTTTAAATAAAATTTCATTATTATATAATATTAAAATATAATAAAAATTAATTTATTAACATTGATATAATATTAGTATACCGATATATGTTTTAAGTATTAAAATTTGTACTAATAATGATATGTTGTAATAAACAAAAGAAAACCTTTTAAGACTAATAAGTATTCTTTTAAAGGAAAAATGAATAAATGAATAAATAAATAAATAAATATACCATTACTATCTTTATTATGGTCTGACTTTTGAATTTACAATGAATAATTTAAAACATGATCAATATATTGCACAACTAATTGTGACATAATAGATTCATTTTACAAGTAATATTTTCAGAGTTTATTTTATTTATATTACTTATTAGTTTTTTTATAATTTTTTTATTCTTAAGATTTCTGAAATTAAAATTTAATGTTAGATTTTATTCTTAAATTTTTTTAGTATAAATATTATATTTTAAAATCTAATTAAAATCTGAATTAAAATTAAAATATAAGAACTCATACATAACACTCATTTAAGATGCACAAAATTATATTAAAATTTCAAATTGAACTTAAGTACCAAATACATGTCCTTATATTTATTTCTATATTTAAATAAACTATAAAAACTCATATATTATTATACTACATTATACAAACACTCTTATATCATAACATTATATATTTTTAAACTCAAACATAATCCATAAAATTATCAATTAAAAATTGAATAAAAAATAAATAATATAAATGATTTTACTTTAATAATTGTTCTATGTTCTAAGTACTCTTAATTCCACCTCTAAATACAAAGAATTAATTAGTTTTTTGTATTTTTTTACTTGATTAATTTATCAAGTAATTTCTATTTTTATCTTTTCAAATTTTTTTAAAAAATAGTTACTAATTGCTGATTATTGAATATTTAATATTCAATAATACTAGTTGCATTATATTAAGAAAATACTACATTATTAATTGTAGGCAATAATCAAAAGTAGAAGATTTGTTCAAAGATATTAATTTTGAAAATAAAGTTAATTCATGAAAAATCTATTTCTTAGCACTTAAATTTTTTAAAAGACTTCATAATACAAGAATTTGATTTTTTAGACATTGAACAATGCTTTATTCAAATTTATGGACCTTAATGTAAAATCTACTCAATACTTTATTTATTATAAGGTTTTTAGATTCAATCATTTATTTTAAAAAAATCAAATGGGAGAACAATGATTAATTTGATAGCATTTTAGACATTTTAATTTATCCAAAATTCTAAAAAAATAATTAATAGAGAGCCTTGTGAGATTTTATTTATGAAATCAAGTCACTCTTCTTTTGCTTGTTTTTTATTTTGTGCTTCAAGGTAAGTATTTTAGAACAATTTGAAAATCATATATATACACTTAAAATTTAAGGCGGCTCAAATGCCATGATTTTTAAGCAAAGTGGTACAAAAGAAGAAAAAAGGGAGGAATTTAAAACCAAAAAGTCCTAAATTTGACTCCTTCTATATATTAAGATTGATGGTTTAAACTAATGCTTGATAATAGTATTAATTTCATATTTAGTTTTGACTCTTTTCTACTTTCTTTCTTTGGATTTTGGACACATTTAATATTTTAAAACTTATCCAAAGTGATATTTGGATGAATTCTAATTCCTAATATTCATTTGTGTTTGATTCCATTATCAAAGTAGTTTTACTTTGGTTATGTAGGTGTAACAATGTGGGGCAATTTGGAACATACTTTCTTTTGGTTCTATCTTTTTATTTTTTAAAATTTTGAGTCTTGAATTCTTTGAGTAAAAATTAGCATGTGTATGAATATTTTTAGATTGTCTATTAGTTTCTTTGAAATTCTTCTTTTAGAATTGTAGGAACACAAGTAGTATATGATTTTCAACAATACTTATTTTCTTTGGGATTGTCAAAGATATGAATTAAAAAAAAACCAAAGAGTCCATACAATGTTGTAACATTAAAAAAGAATAAATTTTACTTAAATATAGTTATAATATTAAAAATAAAATGGCTATTAATAAAGATAAGAAAACTAAAGACTTATAAAATAAGGCGAAGAATAAAAAATGCTTTGATAAGAATGAGGAAGGCATTACTCTTGTCTCTATATATACTATATAACTAGAAGCTATATTATTATACATTGTGAAGTTTTCTCAAGAATGCACTAAGCACTTTGCTATGAAAGATAAAATAGAACTTGCAACAAGAAAATTCTAACAACTCTAATAGAATCCTAAAATAAATTCAATTAAATTATAATAATATTAATTAATTTTTAATTAAATTCCAAAAGAGTCTTAAAGAACTAAAAAAATAAATATAAAGAAATTATAAATTAATCTTAAATATATATATATATATATATATATATATATAAAATAAAGATTTTAAAAAAAATTAAAATAATTTAAAATATTAAAAATAGAAATCTTAATTTAATCTTAGTTAAATCCTAATATAATCTTCAAAAAATCCTAATAAAATCCTAAACCAACTTTAATCATATACTAAACAAATTCTAATGAAATTCTAAATCAATTCTAACTAAATCCTAATAAAATCTTAACTAAATCCTAATCAAATCCTAAATCCTAACCAAATCTTATATCAAATTCTAAGAAAATCCTAAAAAACCTTTATCAAGTCCTAAATAAACTCTAAATAAATCCTAAATAAATATTAAATCTAAATTAATCCTAATCAAATTCTAAATCTTAAACAAACTCTTAACAAATTCTAGAAGAGATTGAAACCTCAATAACTAATGACCAAATCATTAATATTAATTCGAAATTTTCATACTTTTCAACAACTAAGTTGAAAATAAGTATAAAAAAATGAGATCAATTGTATTTATCAATTGAAAGAAATATAAAATAATCCATTTTGATATTGAGTTGCCTCTTTCTTCAACCTTAATATCAACCTTCTAGCACCAATATCACCTTCTTAAATCATTGAATTTCTTTCAAAATTTACAAAAATGTTAGAAATCAAGTCAACTATCTATATAATTAACTTTTATTTCAATTCAATTAGAAAATTGCTAAAGTTCTTGGAAAATAAAGTTATACTACCTATATATCTTTTATTTATATCTTTTTACTATATTTTTTAATTAGGCTCTTCTATAATATATATATATATATATATATATATATATATATATATATATATATATATATATATATATAGTTTTTTTTTTCACCTAATGGTCATGTTACTACACAATAACATGGTGACTTTCTGTAGGACCTCCAATACATGTCCAATTTCTTCAACATATCTTGAACTTACAAGGTAATTTTTTCATAAGTATTCTAAATAGCCAACTTGTTGGTTGAGTTTTTAACTTATCAATCATCTATAGTCACATTTAAAGTCAAATTTGCATCTATACAAGTTCTAAGAAGCTTTATTATAAGATATTATCAAACTTACCTACTTTTATTTATTTTTATGTATTTTTTTATTTAGATAATAAAAAGGTCAATTTTGTCTATGACATTATTATCCCTTCTAAAAAGAAATTTTAAAAGGAGCAATGTTTGCATGTTGGTGAAGTCTAAGATGCAACAAATTGTATTTGTCACATAGTATGATCTTGGTTTCTTTGAAAGGTAGTTGATTAGTCCTCTCAACCAACCTTTTCAAGTTGAATAAATCAAAGATTATATAGATTAATTCAACTTTATTAAAGAAGTTTTAAAAGATTTTAAAGAAAACTATGCATGTCTTTTAAAGCTTCTAAGTTCTTTGGTGTAAGTAAAACAAATACTTATAAATAATTTTGAAGAAATTAAAAGTAGATTTAATTTTTGATTAAGTTAAAATAAAAAAAAATGATATTAAAAAATATTTATTTAATTATAAAAGAAAGAAAAATCATATAAGATATTAATTTGAAAAGTTTTATTTCTTAGAAGATGTAAGATCTTATGGTATTAAAATACTTAAAATAAACTATATTGTATTTTTTATGACAACATTTTGAATGAAAAAGAAGATAAGAAAAGTAATTCAAAAATCTTAAAGATCACATCATAAAGAAAAATATTTAAAAAATATTTGATAATATGGATGTTGAGACAAATTTAGAAAAGTTTTAAGTACATACTTTCAAAGAGACTCAAATAGGAAGCAAAGTAATTGTCACCATGGGATAAAAAGATGTATTATATAAGTGCAGAAAAGAATTTTATTATGAAAAACTATTAAATTATTTTTCAAGCTTCAATGTTATTTTTAATTTATGCTTTCTCTAGGATTGATAATAAGGAATACATGCAATTTAATGATAAGGCATGTGGTGCATTGCTTTTAAGTCTTAAAGTAATTAGACAATATTTAAAGTAATATATATATATATATATATATATATATATATATATATATATATATATGAAAAGACATATAGCATGAAGCTTTGAGAAGATTAAAAGAAGTCAAGGTTTTTTATGGATGTAATAATAAGAAGAAATTGAAGTCAACATTAAGAATTATTTATGATGATTTGGCTAAAGATGAGAAAAGTATGTTCTTCTAATTTTCTTTGATCATATAAAAATGTAAGAATATATCTTATAAATTTAATATGCACAAGGATTGACTTGCAAAAATTTAAAAAAAAAACATGGAAGTTAAAAAGCTTATAATTGTATCTCTAAATAAATGAAATAATAAATTTTAAAGTTTTTTAATGTATGATCAACTATGAGACATGGATTGGCAATTATAAGAGAAGTTGAAAATATAAATCAATTATGGTAAAAATACAAAAGTCTAAAATTTGTACTAAAAAATAAAGTAAGTGTATTTATTACAAATGTAAGATTTTTACAAATTTAAGAAAATTATAGATGTCATTAAGTTAAAAATACAAAATCAATTTGTTCTTATCAAACTATTTAAATATTAGTATAGTTGTGTATATAAAGAATATAAGTATTTGACTAAAATCTTTTACTTTCACAAAGTTAAACGATTGTCACAAATTTGGTTTTTTTTTCAATTAAAAAATCTGAATTTGATGGAAAAAAAAATGAAGAAAAAAATAAAATTAAAAAAAATAAAATTATTTTAAAAAGTTGAGGTTTTTAGATTTGAGTAGAAGTGATGTGAAAATTATGAACAACTATATTTAATTTAGTTTTTTCAATTTTAAAGAGCTTCATTTTGTCTAATATTAAATTTAAGGCCTTGTTAGATATAATTAAAAATCTCAAATATCGTCAATTACTATTTTCAAATCAATTTAAATCATTGAAAAAAAAATCCACCATCAATTAGTCACATGAATAAAATAAAATAAAAAATTAATAAATAGATTTTATAAAATAAAGAAAATCAAATATCTATTAAAATTTAATCTAATATAAAGGAGCTTCATTTTTAATGATTTAAAAAATTAAAAACCTTATCAAATATATTTAAAAACTTTAAATGCCTTTAATTCTTATATTTGGATCAACTTAAATTGTTGCAAAAACTTCCACTATTTGTAAGTGAGTTGAAATCACTTCAAAAAATAATGATAGATAGGTATAATAAAATAAAATAACTTTTAATATCTATAGGCAATCAATTTAATTTGAAGGAATTTTGTTTGTGTAAGTGCAAAATTTAAGACCTTATCATATATAATTAGAATTTATAAATTTCTTTGATTATTAGATTTGAATCATTGTATATAATTACAAAAATTTCATTATTTATTGGTGAATTAAAATCACTACAAGAAATGTAGATGGAATTGTGCATTGCAATAAATAAAAACCTAAAACAAATTTTATCTAATTTAAAAGAGATTTATCTATATAGATATGCATAATTAAAGACCTTGTTTAATAAAATTGGTACTTTCAAATATCTCCAATTATTAGATATGGACAATTGTAAGTGTGAAGTTAAAGATCATCTCTCAATTAAAATCAAAAGTTATCTTTAATTAAAAGTTTTTTCTAATTAGTAGTGTTAAGTAGCTAATTGAAAAATCAATTAGTTATTCATATGTAACTTGTAGTTTATTTATTACAAAACTTTGACAAAAGAATTTAATTAAAAATCATATAAATTTGATCTTTTGATGTTCTTAGTTGGACATTAAGATTTTAAATAGTTTTTTTTAAAAAATAAAATCATAAATAAGAAACTATTAAGAAAGAATTTTATTACATATATATTTTTGATTTTTTAAAGCTTCTATAAAGATTTCTTGTTAGCTAGTAGAGATAGAGACTAGTTTAAATCAATTCTCAATCTTGACAATAAAATTCTTACAGTTTACTTATAATATAAAATCTTTTAGTCTTTTGTATTTACTAACAACTATTCTATATATGTATTTTTAAAAATTTTAAAAATTTTAAAAAAACATATTTAATTAATTTATTAATAATTCTTTCTCCATTATTTGTATAAAAAATTATATTTTTTATAAGTTCAACTAGAATTTATGTCTTAAAGTAATTTTACGTTTTAATGATTCTTTTTATAGATTTATTCAAAATTGAATTCTCATTTAAAATCTATACTAAGATTTGTTTTTTTACTTTTAAAACTTTTAATCTATTAATTAAATTTTTTAGTTGTATTTGTTTGTATAAGTTTTACAGAATATTATTAAAGTACCTTATCAATCTGTATAATAAGCTAAAATATAACTTAATGCTAAAATATTTTTTGTAATTTTTTTTGACAAGTTTCTCTTTCAAATATAATAAAGTACCATAAAATAAAAATAAAAATAAGAATAAATAAAGAAAAAAAATTCAACATCAAATCATAATTTAAAAGTAGTAGAAAAGTTTAAATTGATTTGAATTAAGTAAGTGAGTAAGTAATAATAATAATAGTAAGTTATTATTTTTATGATAAAATAATTATTTCATAAACTATTATGTGAAAAGATTCACAAGCCTTATAATTCAACCATATTTGTAAATTATGAAATATTGAATCATTCTTTAAATCACAATTTAAGACTATTAAAACTTTTTGTAATTATTTTTTTATTATAGACTTGATAGGACATTATATAAATACTAATAGTTTTAATATTTTGTTATTTACTTATTTTAATGCAATAAAAGCATAGTAAATAATCATATATCTTAAGGACAGTTATACACTTACCTATTTTTTAAATTAGTGAGTTTATTTTCTCTGTTTATACTTGCAGATAATGTATTATTCAGCACATTAGAACTTTAAACCTAGAAGCTATTGATTCTTGAATTCTTTGTTATTAGGACCTCATTGAATTCCAAGTGTCATTTTGAGGTCTTTATATCTCTTTGATGCTCTTATTTATTCTTGTGTATGTATATCTAAAATCCAGTTATTCTTTGTGGAATTCAATACTGGAGAAAAGAAACTATATTGATTTAATTTTTTTTAAAAGAAAAAGAAAAAAGTGCTTTTAACAAATTATATTATTATTTTTTAAGCCACATATATGTGTGTGTTTATGTATATGTATATATATATATATATATATATCTGAAGTGATAAAATAAGACTTATATTATTATTATTTTTTTCATAAAACTACTGATTAAATTTTTTATAAATATAATTGATATGAAAATAAATACTGATTAAAAAATTTATGTATGTATGTACCTAATTATTAGGTATAAACATACATAAAACTACTGATTAAAAGTTTCATTTTATCACTTCAGGTTTGGAATTTCTGAACCCATCAACCCAATGCACCCTGAACATTGGAACAACAAAATGAGGGGGTTTGTGGAAAGCCACAAAAAATTAGGGTTTGAAAGCGGGCTTGCTCTAGGACAGTTGGATCTTCCACCCTATCATTCATGGGCCACGGCAAAAGGCCACTATTCTAGACACTTCCGTGGCTGGAAAAACTCAACAAAAGCTCACCACAAGATAACAGGAACTCTAGCTCAATTCAGGGCTGGCCCACAGTAAATTATATTCCAGCGAATGTGCTGCAGGGACGGTCCTGGAAGGCTCTGACGTGGACCGGGTCGGGCCCGGTCAGGTGGCCCGAGCTGACCCACCCGTGACTTGCTGCATCCGTTCCTTGCCCCCTTTCGGCGCTCGCTGCTTGTGTGCCGAGTGTGCAGGAACTTGGTGGTGGATTGTCCGATTGCTGCTGCAGCGTCGCCTCTCGCTGAATATGGATACTGCAGCGACGTCGTTTGTTGATGATTGGTAATTGTCTGCGATTTTTTCCAGCTTCCTCGAGGTGGGTGAGTTGCCGTATTTGTAGCAACACGGAGGGGGCGGTGTTTTGTGGGGATGGGACTGTTAGAGTGAAGGTGGGAGATGTTGTTGGAAATGCCGTGTTTCTTTTGCTACGAGGATCCGGGAAGTGATCCTGGCAAGGTTGAATGGTCCAGGAAGTATAGCTCGCTAAGTCGTGTAGTTTTCGCCGATAGAGTTTTAGGTACCTGTCTGAGAACACCGAAAATGGAATAGGGGGACGGCGTGCGACTGAGTAGGGAGGTATTCAAACTGTTACTTTCTTGCAGATTTTTTTAGTTGAAAGGATTTTTTTTAGTCGTGGGCTATTGGTGCGAGGGCTCTGCCTCTTGTATGAATACAGAACTTGTTGTCATGAATCCTGAAAGATTTGTGGATTGTGTGGGTATTGTTATTCTAAATAACGTCCACTGCTTGATCGACGTTTCCATGTCGACGCGGGTGTCACGATTCTTATGAATTTTAAGCCTCAGTTCCCCTTGTGGCGTTCATTCCCTGTGCTTGCATTCGGATTGGCTTGACGGACGAATTTTGAAATAGGGCGATTTGAAATGTCTGAATTAGGGTTAGGTTTTGTAAATACAGTGCAGGTGTATGCGTGATCGAAATCTTTTGGCAGTGAGAATTTCAGAGAACAGTTTAGCGTTCGCTTGAATTGGCTTAATATTACAATTCGGTACTGTTCATCCTAACTGGTTTCTTACAAGAAATTTTTGAAAATTATTTCATGCTATGCCTTGTTGAAAGTTGAACTCTTACGAATAATGTCTGATTCTAATTGGGCCCTATCTGAAAACTAACCATATCTGTTGTTAATTTCCAACCCCTTAATATTATATGTAAATTCGTGTGGTGCAGATTCCTGAGACTACATGGGAGTAACGCAGCAGTTTTAGTGTGGGAGTGTTCTTAAGCAATCCAGTTGAGAGAGGAAGCTGAATCACCATCAGAGAGGACCTCGCTGCTGAGATGTCGTTGCGAATTAAGGCTGTTGTAGAGAATTTTGTACGGGATTTGAAAGCAGCTTTAGAGGCTGACATTCAGGACCGCATTATGAAGGAGAGGGAGATGAACAGCTATTTGGACGAGAGGGAGCGCGAAGTTGCGGAGAGAGAAGCTGCCTGGAAAGCGGAACTTAGTAGAAGAGAGGTATCCTTCGGTACATTGCTCCTCAGTATCTTCATTATGTCGTGTGTTCGACATTTTATGAGTGAACAACTTGTTGCTCTCTCTTCATGCTCGAGAAAGAAAATTGTATCATCGTATTTATTGTTGAAATTGCTGATATTCATGTAAGTGGTATCTTGATTTTCCATCTTAGTTCTTTTCCTTATAATGTCCGAACTTGAAGAACTGATTGTCAATTCTATCTATATTTCAGGCTGAAATTGTGAAGCAAGAAACGCGACTACGGCTTGAGCGTGAGAATTTGGAGAAGGAGAAGAGTGTGCTTATGGGAACAGCATCCAGCTTGGATAATCAGGATGGCGCGCTAGAGATTACTGTTAGCGGTGAAAAGTATCGCTGCTTAAGGTTTTCGAAAGCTAAGAAGTGAGACCTGTTGATACAACTGGAAACTTTTCTTAGAAAGGTGTGTAGATACACTTTGAGAACGACAACCGTAAAGATTCTTACATTCAAGGGGCATCCAACATAGTCTTGTTTACAGCAGAGCTTTGGTGCGGTTTGTTACAAAAGTTAGAGCCTTCATTTACCTCCGCGTTGTATAAGTATGGATCATCTTTGACGAAGTGGAGATTGTATTTCTTGTGGACTTTTCAGCTTACATGTTCATATATTTATATACCAGTGGAGAAGCTGTATGTAGCAGCAGAAGTATTTCGTCATTTGGATCAACTGTGACCGTCGAACTTGTGAAGTTGCCTTAACCAATAGTTCTTACTGCCGGTTCTCAAGAATGCCACTTGCGCTTGTATAAAGTGATTAGAAAAACATGAGTTGTTGGAGGATCCTTGTGCCCCCGAGAAGTGAGCGAATTCACTAGCCATAGGTTGGGTCCACCAACTGGGGGTAGGCAGTATGCTCAGATTGACCTCAGGACATCATGTAATATTGTATAATTTCTTTGCCGAAGCTAAGAAAGATTTGATTATTCTGCGTATGTTTCGTGCTCTTCGTGTCTTAGTGATGGCCACAGTAAATACCAATATGAAGGAATACATGCGTGTATACATATATATATATATATATATATAGCGAGAGAGAGACAGAGATGCTCATGATCCAACATAAACTGGAAATTCATATGTACGTATCACACTTGACCAGGCACATGACAGCTTTTTAAAATTAGATCGACACATTAGAATATTCAA
This sequence comes from Physcomitrium patens, assembly GCF_059467195.1. Classification (NCBI taxonomy): domain Eukaryota; kingdom Viridiplantae; phylum Streptophyta; class Bryopsida; order Funariales; family Funariaceae; genus Physcomitrium; species Physcomitrium patens. The sequence continues at coordinate 17,085,316 of NC_143415.1, read as the reverse complement.
ACATTCTGTAACTTCTCAATGCAGTGCATATCATTAAACTATGTTTCAAGAAACATACGAATAAATGAAGCACAAACTTATGCATTTAAAACTATGAAGTTGCGATAATTGTAGTTTATTATAGTTTTTTCTTGTTTTCAAACAATATTTTCATATCAACTAAACACTCTTTGTAGCAATCGATTTTTAATCTGTCGTAATTTTTTGTTTTTCTTTCTTTGCATTTCACAACTATTAAGACCATTCTTCAACTTAAGAGGTACTTCTTGGATATTTTTAGATACAATTACGACAGGAAAATCTAAAAATTCTATATCTGTGTGTAGAATCACAGATCGTGTTCCACGTTCTGAGGGCACTAGCACCTCTACCCGACATATAAATGCGCGCATAGTAGCAAGTTCCTGCATAACGCACCAGATACCTTCAATGCATGAATAACATAACTTAGAATTCTGGAAAGTGAGCAGCACACCAAACGATTAGTCGGTACCGTACATCTTCAATATCAATAATAGAAGAGATTTTCAATCGAAACCAGAACACTGCCCATAAGTCAGGCTTGAAAGTTTGTTGGGCCAATCTCACTTCTTGAATTTTGACTACAACCTGGTAAAAGAGGGCAACGTGGACAGTAAGCTTTGTGTGTATAACTGGAACTCTTCAATCAGATCTTTCCACGCCTGGCAACATGTTCACACCGTGCACTAACAATATTTTGACGATAGCACAGAGTAAATTGATGAAGACTCAACGTTAAGCTGGTCACAGATTTCATATGTACAAACTCATTCAGCCAATGGAGGGTTTAAAATACAAACACAACGTGATATCTTATCCGAAAATCCCACACCAATAAATAAACTCTTCAACAGAACCATTATCAGAAAAGAAAATAGCACAAAATCCAGAGACCGGCTATTTGAGTACTGCTTCATTTCAGCAATTACAAATACACATGCAGAGCTATTTCTTGCTACTCTGCCGAAATCGTCTGCTACAGTATGCACCGTGGGCGTGTCGCTTGCTCTATGGTGCAATCACTAGAAGAAGACAGTTACTTTGTCAATCCTGTCACAGCAGTTCTGAAAATTTTCCAAAAGACAGATTCGCTGACATTCTATGAACCCCAGAATTCTGTTCACCTCGAGAAGATCGCCAGGGACTGAAAATGCGGGGGAGCGGTTGAGTAGGGAAAGGAAATGTCATGAATGAACTTTACATCTGGGCACATGCGAATGTCCAAACGGAACTTTCAATAGCACACAAGCGAACTACATGCCGTCAAAAATCAACACCCGCGGATCATTCGACTTCTATGCAAATTCCTATCTATGAGCCAACCATTAATTCTTGAAATTCTTCAAAGTCCACATAGCCATCCCCATCTTTGTCCACGTTGTTGATCATCTGACGGCAATCTTCAAGTGAATGACCTTTATCTCCAAGACTAACCAGGACAGACTGCAGATCATCAGCAGATATGCGCTTGTCTCCATCCTTATCGAACACTTGAAATGCATCTCTCAAGGGATCATCTACGGAAGAAATATCGCCACCGACAATTCCACCCTTGATAGATACGTGAAATGCAACAAACTCCGCCAAACTGATAAATCCATCATTATTCGTATCAATATCTTTCATGAGTTGGACACCCTCCTCCTCTGAAATAGCACCGCCAAGAGTAGTCAGCACAGCTCTAAGTTCCACTAACGAAATTTTTCCATCATGGTCAGCGTCGTAGACTTTGAAAACTCTCGCCAACTCCTGCTCGGACTTGGAGACGCGCAATGCAGGCGGACCAGTTCCCGACTTAGTTTTCTTCAACTTTAAACTAGCCCTACTCGTAATTTTTGACATTAAACCTTGCTTCTTAGAACTCTCATCCCTGGGCGCCTTCTTTGCTTTCTCAACCTTCGGAGAGTCAGCCACAGCTACATCTACAAGCACCGACGGACCATTGCCGCCGTAGTTGCCGTTGCAATTGCCGGTTCCAATACCGCTAAGATCCACCGTCCCACTTCCCTGCTTCTTCAACTTCCCAAGACTCCCAAAACCCTTCATCGTGCCGCTACTTCTCCCCCTCCACCAGCACCTCCCGAGCCTGAATACAACCTCTACAATCCGCCTCTATTCTGTGCCACTCTCTTCTCCTCCAAAACATTACCCTACAAAAAGAAAAAAAACGGAAAACAGAAAAAACAGAAAAAGCTGGCGCACCCCGAAAATAAACAAAGGGTAATTAAAGCTTCACCGCCTAAGCAACCTGTCAGCGCGTGATATTCAGAAGGGAAATCACGCCTCTCACGGATCCCTTCACGGCATTTCCTCCCGTTTCGACACGACACCCCATGTGGATGCCTATGGGATTGATGTGGTCGTTTTTCATCCAATTAAATGATGCGTGGATGCATGTCGCGCGATCGATGAACCATTCACATCTGGACGTTGCCTGGATGGAGTGGATGGATGAATGTCATTCTCTTGAGAGTTTCTTTAATTTATTTATTTTGGTTTCTTTAAAAAAAATTTAAAAAAATTTTTCTTTTTAATTTGATTTGGTCTTGGTATCTATTATCCATAACCACAAAACTTGATTATTCATTTATAATTGTTCTTTCTTATTTTATTCAAATATATAATAAAGTAGAAGATTTTTTTCATGCACCATTTTGAATCTCAGTATTATTGTGTATTTTTTAAAAATTATATGAGTACATGGAGATATATATATATATAGTTAGACATATACATGTCCAAAAAATAATAATTAATGTGTTTTGGCTATTTTATTTCTATAAAATGTATTAAAAATAATTAAGAGTATTTTTATATTGTATGCTCGAAGATTATTTTATTTTTTGAGTAATTTTTAAAAAATTTATTAAGTATCTATAATTTGTGGCATCTTATAGAATTATCAAAATAAATTTTAATATCACAAGTTTAAAAACATACATATTTAATAATTTTCTTTTCTTATTAATATAGTTTTAAATTGGATTTCAAACTTGAGAATACTCTTTACAAAGAGTTCAAAAAAACATATCAATGAAAACATCTAAATAAATTAAATAAAAGTTTATACTAATTAAACCAATTGTTGTATTTTAATAAACTTGTTAAAATTCTAAACTTAACATCAATATATATATATATATATATATATTGAAAATAATCAAATCCTTGGACAAATTGAAAATTAAAATGTTAGTTGTATAAATGGAATCTTAGTAAGTCTTGAAGGCAATTATTTTAGTTTTTTTAGTATTTTTACTTATTATTGAGTATTAAGGGTTATTTATTAAGATGAAAATTTATATTGGCCTCATATCTATATGTATTACTTATAAAAAAAACTATAAATATTATTTAGTAGTTAGATGAAGCATGAGAAAGAACCTCATGTTTTTTAATTAGTTATATAGAAAGTAGGATTTATAATAAATTTAAATTAATTTTATTACTATAAAAGATTATCAAGTTACGAAAATATAGCTTTAAATTGATATTAATATTATAAAAATATTATATATATATTTTAAATTTATTTAGAATTTCTTTAGAATTTTTTAGGAATTTTTAGAGCAATTTCCAAGACTTTGGTAAAAATAAATTTTACTAGTCTAGGAGCCATTATGAAGAAATGGAACAAGATTTGAAGGCCATACAAGGTTTCTAGACTGATTGGATGTTTTTAAACACCATAGTGTAGTCAAAAATGAAAAAATATTGGTTTTACTAGTCGAAAATAGAAGGACCAACAACTGGTGTAATCCTTGTAAGAATGGAGGTACAAAAGTCTTATATAGGTTGTAGCACCTTGAAGGTAGTTAGGAGGATAAGATTAAGGCATCATAGCCTCTCTTAGAGACCCATATACACTACTTGTGAGCCTTGGTGAGGCTCAAACTCCTGATTTCTTAAGCAAGTTAGTCTTGAAGTAAAAATTATTCACTAAACTTTTCTATTATTTATCTTCTATCTTTAATCTTTCATAGCTTACTCATAATAATTTGGATTTATATGTTTCTTGTACCATTGAAAAGTTAATAAAATTAAATTTCTAAAAATATATTTTTTATTTTTTATTAGGTAAAAATTCAATGAACAAATTGTGATTAGTTTTGTGGTGAACAATTTCTTGATTGCACTTGTTTCACTAGTATTTGTATCGTGTTTCTTTTTTTCTTATTCTTGCTACTTCCACTTCATACTACCAATTATAAAGAACTCTTACTTGAGGCTATCTTGTAATTTGGATTGAGGGATGAAATTTACCTTCACACATATATATATATATATATATATATATATATATATCTACTTTAAAAAATAATAAAATATAAAAACTTATACTTAATTCAATTATAATTTAAGAATTTAAATTATTTAATTTAATAAAATTATAAAAAAAACTTTTAGTAGAAAAATTTAAAAGAAAAATTTAAAATTTAGGAAGTAATAATACTCTTATATCAAATAAAATACTAATTTAATAGTATACTCAAATATAAAGTTTTATATTGTTTGAATTTTTTTTTTTCTTTCTAAGTATTCTACTAAAAATTTATATAAGATTAATGATTGGCTGTAGAATTATTTTTTCATAATTTTATTAAAAAATATTTTTTTCATATACAATTTAAACTTAAAAAATATATGTATTTAAATTAAATTTATTTTAAAAATAAATGTCTTGAGTCCAAACTTAATGTATTACTTTTGCATATAAATTTTTTTAATAAAAGGTAGTAGTAATTGCTTTCTTTCTAATTTTTTTATTATAAAATAAGACTTAAAAAGAGATGCATAAAATATAAGATGAATCTATATTGACTATGTTAATAATATTTGATATGAAAATAAATAAATATATTTTTATATAATAAAAATTAATCATATATTATTACATGTTTTAATAAGAAGTTGTTTTTTTCTACATAAAAATTTAATAGTTTTTTTTTATCTTGTCCTTAAGATTTTTTTAGATATATTTTTATTTTTGTATAAACTTTATTATTCTTTGTATCAAATACTGTACTTTTAGATTTTTAACTTTTAAAAAATCAAAAGTATCAAATTTTAGAAAATAATTATAATTAGAAAAAAATAGAATTTGTTGTATAGAAGAATATATCACATTGTTAAATAAAAATTCTACCAATTATAAGAAAGTTTTTGAATTTTCCAAATATTAATTGATAAAAAATTTTAAATATTGATTTACTATTAATTCACACATTCTATTTGTTCATCAATTTGATAATAAAAAAAAATTAAAGATTATTTAATATTAACCTTTTATATGTTGAAGAGTATCTTTCAAAATCTTGATTCAAATTTATCCCTCTAATTAGATATAAATTTATTTAGAAGTCTGTAATATTAATATATATTATTTAAAAAATATTTTGTTGTTATTTTTTTATTTTATTTTTTTTATTGTTAGTAATTTATTTTTTTTATTTTTTTTACTTTTTTAAATACTAATTTTTATAAAAGATACATAATAAGTCATTTTAATTAAATGATCTAGCATTATACAAATATAGTTGTAAGAATTTGATCTAATAAGATGTATAAAAAAAATCCATTATAACAAATGATCAATATTATTTTAGAATAAGTAAAGATTGAAGAAGTTTATAGAACTAATATTGTAATGTCTTTGTTTAAGAATAACTATTACAAGATTTAATAAATCCTTTGATAAATTTCTGTAATTGAAGCTAAAATAAATTTCTTCAAATATGTTCCAAAGTTTAATTAAGTTAAAAAATTTATTTAGACAAAGAGTCATGTTATGCTTAAAAAATACATAATTTTGCTTAAATTTTTGAATTATGTTTATGTCTTTTATAACAACAAATGTTTTTTTTAAAAATAAAAAATATTAGACTTATCATAAAGATAACATCACAAATAATCTATTTGTTGATATACTTGAAAAAACTTTATTAATAAAAGTAGTATCAATTGAGATTATTAACTTAATTTCTTAAAGATATAACTCCTTTAGTTTTAAAAGATCAATTTATTGTTGATTAAATTTAGCATGTCTTTCTTTTGGTATAAGATAAAATTATTTAGACAATGCATATAATAAGTTCTGTTATTTACTAAGACAATAGATAATATCAAAACAAATCTTGACTAATACATGCTCTAATGGGCTTAGGAAAAATTTAATACCTATATTAACATAAAATGTTTTGGATTCTTAAGATTGATATAAATTATTATCAAATAAAAAGAATCTTCTAGGTAGTGATGATATTTTAGAAATAAATTTATAATAATAAGAAGATTTTTTTGTTGTAAATATTATAATATATCTTAGATCTTGAGAATTTCTTTAAATAAAAGAAAAAAATATTTTACAACAATAAGATTAGAGTATTAGCAAGATGACTATAATAATATTCTCAAAAAAATCTAAATAACTATTTTTTCTCTTTGGAATTCTACTAAAATTCCTTTTGAATGAAGATTTTATATTATATAAGTAAAAAATATATTTTTTCTTTTATAACTTATATAAATACCTATTCTCAACAAATAAAGATTATGATAACTTTCTAGTATCAAGACTAAAGTATAAATTATTATTTCTAATTTCTAATCAACATTAAGATTATTTAATTTAAACCAAAGAAGGCCAAATAATACTAGATTTGTAGAAAATTAAATGATATTAAAAATAATATCAAAGATTTTATTTACTCATGTTATTTTCAATAGCCTAGTCTCTTTTATAAATCTCTAAATTTAAATTGTTGCCAATCAATAATTTCTAGTGGAACTAATTAGATCTTTAAAAATATTAATTTTAATTGCAAAGAAAATCTTTTATCTATAAAATATGTTGAGGCTTTTGAATTTAAAAGTTCTGGAGTCGAAATTTTACAACTTAGAATTATAAAAATTATAAGAAGTTTAAAAAAATGTATAGAATTTAGTAAAAGCATGAGAATTATATTTTATGATTTTGGTCTAAAGATATCTATTTTTAAGGTCTTACTACAAAAAAATTATATTTTTTAATATTTAGTTAAAATTTAAAATTTTTATATTTAATTTTTTATTTTGTGTCTTAAATTTAATTTAATTGACACATGAATCTTTCACTTAAATTTTATCTTTCTAAAATATAAACATAGGTTTTTACAATGGTTTTAATTTTTAATTTTTATATTATTATTATTATTATTATTATTATTTATATATTAACCACCTTAATTAAATTATATTAATTTGCATAGGTTTTGGTTTTGATGAAAAAATTTAGAAAATATATAGTAGATTACCTGTATGGTTTTGATGAAAAAATTTGTATGATAGAAAATAGTTAAATGAGTCTAAATCATACAAAATTTTAAAATTATTTTCTATCACAAGAGCAAATCAAGAAAGAATATTTTTAGATAGGAGTGTGCTTAAAAATCTTTCTTTAATAATACTACTAGGATATTAACAAAGATGTATTTGTAAAAAGAGCCTAATCTACTATATTAATCTTGATTTTATACCATCAAATTTATCTAAAATATTAAACTTTAGTTCTTTTATACTTGTTGTAGTGAAACCTTTAGAATGCACTTATAAATTTGGTCTACTTATGCTTATTGCAATTGCACAATTTCTTGACAAGAATATTGAATTTTATTATTGATTTCTTTGAATATGTAGGAATAATACTACAATATTTGAAATTGCTAATTTATGAGATTTTTTCTTAAAGAGTATTGAAAAAATCATGAAGATTTATAATATTTATAAATCTATTTTTATTTTATAAAATTTAGTGATCATAGTTTTATTTTTTTTTGTAATTTTTAAATTAAACTAAATTTGAAATAAAAAATACTAAAAATGATGTTAAAATTAAAATCCTATTTTAAAAGTGTATAGTTTTTAATTTTAAAATCCAATAATATTTCTTAAAAAGTTGAATAAATCTATCACTTTTTAAATTTAAAAAATAATGATGAATTAATAATCAAATTAAATTGTTTCAAAGATAAATTAAGATAGAACTTTGAAAAGATAATATATTCTTTTGTTACTGAAAATAGAAAAAAATTATAAGATAAAAAAATATTAATAAATTTTTAATACAAAAAATTATAATATTTTAATTTAAAATTTAGAAATAATAAAGATATTGATTATATTAAAAATATATTAAAATAATGATGTACATTTAATTGAATGTCTTAAAACTTTCACATAAAAATTAATATTAATTGATTAGCTTAAATTAATTACAATGCATTATAATTAAGTTTAAATTATTAAATTATTAATTAATTAATTATTTATTTAAGGTTTATATATCTATTTAATCAATATTCATCCAATCAATACTTATTCAATCAACATTCATTCAATTAATCAAATTTCAATAAATATTCATCTAATTTTTATAATGGATGTCATCTTTATTTTTCATCCATTGAATACATCACATCTAATTTGATGACTTCTTCCAAATATTATATCTATCTTAAAAATTCATCTATTATTTTATTCACATATTCGAATTTGACTTCTAATCTTTTATATAAGATTTTTCCACAATAATTGACTAATAGACTAATAATATCATCTAAATAAGTACCAAAGGAATTTGCAACTTCTAAATCTATTGCTACACCTATCTTTACTAATTGACATATCACAATTGATCCCAAGTTTAAAATTTAATTCTATTAGTGTTTTTAGAAAAAAATTCTTAAACATGTATATATCTTCTAAATTTTACTTCTAAATTTGGTTGTATGCCTTGATATTATCTTTAAAAGTTAATGCTCTAATTTGGTAAGAAAAAAGATTTTCTTCTATAAAATTAATGGCCATAGTTTGGTTCTTAGTTGCCGTTTAGTATACCTAAACTTATTAAAATCTTGAATTTAAATGGCATATTTTTAAAAAAATTATTCTTTGAAGTACCTAAAATTTCTTAATCTTGTCTTTTAAAGTTGTATCTTTCTTTGGACGCCTAAATTTATAGGCTATAAATCTTTTATTATAAGAATCAACTCTCATATTATATCTTAGCTCTAATATAATTGATTCTTGGATTTTTATAAATAATATATTTTATTAACTGTCTAAGAAATAAATTTTGTTTCTATGTAGCTTTTGAAAAATAAAACAGAGTCTTCTAAAATTGAGCTATTAAATTATAAAAGTAATAAATTACTTTTTATAAAATTAAATATTTTTTTCTTTTCTAAATCCAATCTAAAAATAAAACAAAAATTTATGTCTTAGCTAAAAGTTCCAAAAATTAATCCAAAAAAATAAATGAGAAAACTAAAAAAAATAAAGCCAATTACAAAACCTAGTATCAAATTGACATGGCTTTACTTATCAATAAAAAACAAAGAGGTTTCAACCAAATGAGACTTCTTATATTATTCACCTAATATGTAAGGATGTTATTAGCATCTCAAGGATGAAGATGCCATCAAATAAGTCCAAAAATATATTTTTTTGACTAAAAATACTTTTCAATTGTGTTTAAAGTATATTTTAGAATAAGTATTAACTTCTCTTATTCTTTAATTTATGATAATGTGTAATAATTATGATGACTAAAAAAATTCTAATTTTTATTGAATTTAATTTATTCCTAAATTACTTATAACTTATTTCTAATTTATTTATGACATCTTTTTTTACATAATTAGATTAAAAAAATTATATAATTAAAAATAGATAATAAAAATAAAAAATTAATACAAATCAATTAATTGTTAGGGACCATATACAAAATAAGGATTTAAGACTAAAAAATGGAGTTAGTTCGATATTAAAACAATAATTGGATATAAGGCAAGAAGGTCATGGTGTTAAGGATAAGAACTTGATGAAAAAGCAATTCAGACAAGTAAGCCTGCACTCAAAGAAAGATAACAAAATATAAATAAATATGTATGTATATTGAAAGAGAAACTGGAATGGCTATTGCCAAAAGACAAAGAAACTAGAGACCCTTGAAACTAGACTAGAAGCAAGAAAGGAGTTGACAAGAGTGAAGAAGACTTCACTCTTGTCTCTATATATACTATCTAACTAGGAGCTACATGGCGACGTTCTATAGGACTTCTAATATGTGTTAACTTTGTAGAACACATGCCTTGATTTATAAGGTAAATTTTTGTACGTGTGGACCACATAGTTAGCTTGGTCTTCAAGCAAACAATATGTGTGGCACATGGCCAACTTGTTGACCACGTTTTTAATCCAAAAAATCAATTAAAGACACCTATGAAGTCAAAGCAGCATCTATGAAGCTTCTAAGAAGCTTCTATATCAAATACTATAGAATTAACTTACTTTTACCTACTTTTACTTACTTCTACATATTTATATATGTAATTATGAGTATGTTCGTGACATTACCCCTCTTTCTAGGGGCGAGTTCCACGAAGAGTGGTCATCATATGTTGACAAAATCTATGATGTGATGAATTGTATTCGTGACTTACTCTGATCTTTGTTGTCTTCGAAGATGATTGATAGGGCCTTTGAACCATCGGTAGTGTCCCATACCAAGGCGGGAAGACCACCCAGTTATTTGATCATTGTTGAGGCCTTCATAACTTCCTTCGAATAGAACATTTGGAATACCATCAGGAGTTGTTCCTACTTCTAGCAAAATCACCAAATATCGAGAGTCCCTTCCGAAGTCGTGATACCAAACACGTTGTATCTTACTATCTATTCAAGGAAGAACATGTCATTCTTGAAGATCTTCATATCGATTGCATTGTCTTGAAGATTGTGACAATCGTAATATCTTGTTCGACAGGTCAGCAAATAAAGGCTCTTGAGTCGAATCCACTGGTTGTTGGTTCTCCATCTCTTCAGTGCCACAACTATAAAGAAGCTACAAACAAGGATTGAAAATAGAATTTTATCTTTTTTAGATATTGTTTCTTTTATAAAGAAGGTTTTCATCTTGATTTTGTTAGATGTCATCAATGAAAAGCCTCCACTACCTTTGTTGCATTTGCAAGATTCTTTAGTGGCTCCCATGTACGTTCATTAATATCATATCCATGCCAATAGACAAGATATTCTAATTTATTTTGGCGCCGCCTTGAATCTAAGACTTCTTCTACTTCAAACTCTTCATTATTGTCCACTTCTATAGAATGAAGTGGAGCTTATCGTCTTCTTGGTATGTCCACTATCTTGTATGGTTCAAAAAGAGATACGTGGAATATTGGATGGATTTTTATTGACTTCGGTAGATGTAAACGATATGCAATTGGATTGATATGTGCAGAAATAGAAAATGGTCCCAGCCTTCAATAGTCCAACTTGTCACAAGGACAAGTGGTCTTGATATTACGACAAAGTAGCTAGACCTTATCACCCAAGTCGATTGGTGGTTGTTCTTTTTGATAGACATCCGCATTGACCTTTTTTTGTTCTTAAGCCTCTTTTAACTGCGCCTTCATCATTGCATATAGCTCTGACAAATGAATCGCCAAATCTTTCGCAACAAGATTATTAACTTTTGAAAAGTCAAAAATATCAAGTCGTAGATGATAACCATAATTAGCAAAGAAAGGTGTTTGTTTTGTAGAAGAATATACTGTATTATTATAAGCAAACTCTGCCAATGGTAAAAGAGTTGTTCAATCATCTTATTGGTAGTTGATGGTATATCTTAAATATTACTCCAAAACTTGATTAACACGCTTTGTTTGTCCATCAATTTGAGGATGGAATGTTGAAGATAGTTTTATATCCACTTTTAGAATCTTAAAAAGAATCCGCCAAAATCTTGATACAAATTGAGTTTCCTTATCTGATATAATATCCTTGGGTAATCCATGATAGCGATAGATATTGTCAAGAAAGAGCTTAGTTGTTTCTTCACCTGTGATAGATTTTGCACATGGTTCAAAATGTGCCATCTTGGTAAAACGATCTACTATCATGAATATAGAGTCATAAGAACATGAGATTGGAAGATCCGTGATGAAGTCCATAGGAATAGAAGACCATGGTTGTTCTGAAATGGATAATGGCTGAAGAAGTTCAAAAGGTCGATGACGAGGAGTTTTTGATCTTGAGCAAATATCACATGATTGTACAAAATCTTTGACTGCCTTCCACATTTGAGGCCATCAAAAATCCCTAGATACCAACTCCAAAGTCTTATTGTATCCAAAATATCTTGCTGCGGGGAAGTCGTGATGAACTTGAAGAACACGTAAATGTGCTTCTCTTTCTGGAATATATAGGCATCCTTTGAAATAGAGTAGGTTGTTTTTGAACTCAAATTTAGAGAGATCATGAGATTTAGAAGAATTATTCTTGATATCATAAACAAGAAGGTTTGAAGACATACTTAACTAGACTTGCTTGATAAAAGTTAAATCAACAGTCAATGTTGATTTTATTGCTCGAAGATGAAATTGCTCCAACTTCAAGAGAACCGTTCTTTGTTGCTCAAAAGCTACATCTCTTTCTTTTGGTTCAAGATAAGAACATCTAGACAAGGCTTCAGACAAACCTTATTTTTTTCATGGCCGATAAGTGATGATGAATTCAAATCTTAGTAAAGACATGCTCCAACGAACTTGACGACGATTTAATATGCGTACTGACATGAAATACTTGAGGTTCTTGTGATCCGTATATATGGTGATCAGACTAGAAACGCCTTCTAGATAATGATGCTATTTTTGAAAAGAATCCACAATTACATGAAGTTCTTTGTCATGGATCTCATAATTAATTTTTGTTGTTGAGAATTTTCTTGAATGAAAGGCTACTACATGAAGTTTGTTATCTATTCCTATTTGTGACAAAACCGTACTCAGAGCAAAGTCTGATGCATCTGTTTCTATAAAGAATGCTTTGAAAAAATCAACACAATACAAGATTGGTGGAGAGACAAACGCTGTCTTCAAAGATTCAAAAGCAACTTCCGCTTCTTGATTCTATTGGAGTTTGTCTTTACAAGTCAAACGTGTAAGTGGAATTGTAACTCGAGAGAAGTCTTTGATGAAGATCTGATAGTAGTTGGCAAATCCCAAAAAGCATTGGACATCTCTTATCATTTTTGGGATCTTTCAATCTATAATAGTTTGAACTTTCTTAGGATCCATCATAAGTCCATCATTTGAAATAATGTAACGTAAGAAATTGACTTGAGTAGTGTGGAATACACACTTTTCTATTTTGGCATAGAGTCCTACATCTCTTAATTTTTGTAACACATGACGAATATGAAGTTCATGTTCTTTTGGATTCTTAGAATAGTTCAAGATGTTGTCTAGATAACAGACCACAAAATCGTCTTAAAACTCTCAAAAAATATCATTCATTAGATGTTGAAAAGTTGTTGGTGCATTTGTAAGTCCAAAAGGCATGATGTTGTATTCAAAATATCCATACCTAGTTCGAAACGCAGTCTTCCATTCATCTCCTTCTTTGATGCGTACTAGATTATATGCTCCACAGAGATCTATTTTTGTATAGATCTTAGCTTGATTCAACTGATCAAGAAGTCCAAATATTAAAGGTAGTGGATACCTGCTCTTCATGGTAATCTTGTTGAGTCCTCGATAATCATCACACATCCGCAATGATCCACCTTTTTTCTTCACAAATAGAATTGGAGCTCCTACCAGAGATTTAAAATGGCGTATGAAATTCTTATCTAGATTTTCTTCAATATATTCCCTGAGTTCAGTCAACTCATTTTGTGATAAATTGTCGATTGGTCCGAATGGTGGTTGTGCTCCTTCTTGAAGATCAATTGAGCAATCATAAGGATAATGTTCCGGGAGTGTATCTGCATTCTTTTTTTTGAATACATCTTGGAATTCTTGATGTTGTCTTGGAATGCCACTTGAAGTCTTTCTACCAATAGAAACATGTATGGCATAAATAATGTATGGTGATTCTTTCATAACAACATGCAAGAAAGCTTTTGCACCTATAAATATGGGTTTAATTGAACTGGACTTATGACTCTCTACTTGATTAACTACATTGTTAGTTATACTTTTAGAGAAAGTAAGACTTCGGGAAATCTAATCTATTTGAAGGTTGTATTTTTTTAACCATGATAAATCTAAAATGACTGGATTAGAGGGAGATCTAATCATATTAAATACTACAAAGCTATTATGACTATTGATTATTACTTCTATAAGAAGGATTTCGTGAATAATATCTCCACAAGATAATGAACGACCATCTATGACTTCTACATGAATAGGTTTAGTTTTCTTTACTAAAGATATGCTATATCTTTTGGTAAATTCTTCATCTAAGAAATACGCTGAGGCTTCTGAATCTAACAAGGCAGAGGCTTTGTAATATTTAGATCCTAAAATAACATTTAATGTAAAACAAGGAGAGGGCTATGAGGAGAGAATAGGACCTTTACTAGATGTTGTGCAAGGTTTCAGCCGCACGGTCCCTATTGTAGCTGGACAAACTCGTTTTTCAACATGTTGTCTTCTTTCACAGCCATATCCTTCATTTTGTGGTTGCATCGTTTCTTTGAATAAAATTGAGTAGTGTATTTTGATTTTCCATAATATAAACATAATCCTTCTTGACGACGACGAGTCTTTTCTTATGTGTTGAAGAGGTATTGGTGTTGCCATTGAATTATAGTAACTTTGTCGGGGTAGAGAGAGTTTACCTCAAGAAAACGTTGGACTTTTGGTTGTCACTAATTATTCAATCAAGCTTGAAAATAAGAAAAGCCCTAAGTTTATATATAAATTTTCCCTTTTGAGTAATTACACCAAATACACAATCCTCAAGTAATCCACAACTTCCAAAATATGATAAAATCTTCTAAAACCTTGTTTATTCTTATGTGGAGATTTTCTTGAACTTCAACACCTCATATCTCCTAATCCGACTGTTCAAAAAAACTCAAATTTTACATGAGGTACTGATGTATTCTTATTAACTTCTACAACAAATTTCAACTGCAAATTCGTTGCAAATCTTGAGATATCTTGAAAATCCTTACAGTCGCTTCAAACCCTTATCTTTATATATCTGCATGCAATTTTCTTCATATCTCACAAAATATAAGCTCAAATGCCACGAAATTTGTATGTATAGCTTTTTAATACAAAATTTACATTCTCCAAAAGTTTGAGCCAAAAATTCGTTCGAATACTTAAGTTATGGCTCCAACCATTACTACAATCAAAACCGCTTACTTACTGCCTTTGATTTAGAAGCGCCACCTTCAACTCCTTACAACTCGTTCATATGAAGTCGAAAAGCAATAATTCTTTCATGAAAGATGTAGGCCTTAAAATCGCCATTCCAGTCGCACCTTTTGATCTTCAAAAGCTATTGTAAAACTCCTCGTACTCTCAAAAGAGTAATAGTATGTCTTAAATAAACACCTTAATCTCAAACGGCTATAACTTTTTCATCCTAACTCCAAATCCTCTAATTTTTATATACAAATTGTACCTCAAATCCTAAAATTTACAACCTTAGCTTCTTATCTCCGAATATTCTCGAAAGAAGAATCCTAATCCCTAATAAGGCCTCAGGCAGCCTCCTTGAAGCCAATTGGGCATGGCCTTTGACCAATAGGGATGAAGTTTTCCATTCTTTGCCTTCATCTTACCATGCCTTGCTTTCATCCCTTTTGATTAGCCTCTTATTAGTTTAGATTTTCATCTTTAGACTTCTACCTTCTCCTAAGGCTTCATACTAAACATTTAGGTCTTATATATATATATATATATATATATATATATTTAATGTCAAAATCAAAACAAGTAAAGAAACAAAGTAAAGTTTCTTATACCAACTCCTTTTAATTTAATCTACTAGCCACTTTAACACACATCTAGATTTATTAACATATAATATGTTCTAATTAATTTTTACATACTGTAAGCATTTAAAATATGACAACGTTGAGGTCCACTTGTACGGTTCTCAGATCAAAATTCAAAAAGGCAATTGTCACACTTCACAACAAAGTCAATTGCTTGACTCAATGTTTGAGGATCAGGTAAGTTGAGCATTATCAAAGTCAATTAAAGACACCTATGAAGTCAAAGTAGCATCTATGAAGCTTCTAGGATGCTTTCATATCAAATATTATAAAATTAACTTACTTTTATCTACTTTTACTTACTTCTACATATTTTTATATGTAATTATGAGTATGTCCATGATACTTGACTAGACTATAAGAAATGAGTTGTCGAGACTGAAGATCTCTTCAACCTTGATTCCTATATATATAGATCCTAGAAAGTTTCTTAAGATATTTCCATAGAGCTTAGGAACAAAGAAAGCCTAAGATCTTTCTTCAGCAACTTTCTAAATCATCTAAAGCCTCTTAGAACCTTCTAGGCTCTCCTTTGACCTTCTAAAACTTTCTTAGAATCTATTGGAGTCTTCTGGAACCTTCTAAAATTTTGTAAGATTTATAAAAACCTTCTTAGAACCTTTTTTAGAACCTTTTCAAACCTTCTTCAGTTATATGTTTGTGACATCATGTCTTTCTTTAGCTTTGATGTATCCAAAAAGTAATATTATTACAAGTCAATATATGTGAAAGAAGTTGAAGATCTATTATATGGTATCTGCTATATATTTTAGTTGCTTTTTGTAAGGCAAATGGCTTATAGGCCCATGTAGCCATCGATAGTACTCCAAACCTTCTACTTGTGATCAAGCATGAACTTTGGTATCTTCTTTATAAAATTATCTTGTAAACACTTCTTCTAGACCTCTTTCATAGGCAGGTTCTACTTCAAACACAATTACCAACAAGCTATTACTAGATATCTTTTGACATCTTTATAGTTCAAGTAGCTCTTCATCTCAAGGTCATCTTTGTGAGCTACTTGGTTGAGATGGTATAACTGACAAGGTGTCTATGTCCTGACTATCTATATCATATAAAATAGATAAGTCCAAAAGAATATAAATAAACTATGGTCGTGAATTTGAACTATTAACTTATATTATTTTAAAAATTTGAAAAAATTCCCTCTTTAGAAGGTGCCTCCCCCCATTTTTTATGAAGCCAAGAAATAAGAATCTTCATGGTGAAGCCATCTTATCAAGCTATTGTTCTTCATCTTGCTACTTTTGGTCTGGATGAATATCATTGATTGAACTTTTGAACCTTCATTTGTGCATTTACAAGGTAGTCAATTAGTTTCTACATGTGATTGTTGATATCATATTTGCATGATGGACCAAATATTCAACCCTTCTATGTCTTATCTTTGAATTTAATATTTCTTCTACTTCATTGATTTCAACCATAAGAGGTTGTGGTTGTCTTTGATTTAGTATATTTGATTTTTATACCTTTCCAAAAATGAAACATGAGAGACTAGATGAATCTTCATAGATGAAGGTAATTCCAAGCAATAAGTTATGTTATTGATTTGTTTCTGAATCACAAATGGTCCCAATCTTTGATAGTCGAACTTATCACATGATTTATTGGTTTTTATATTGCTCCAAAGAAGCCATATTTTGTCACCAACTTGGAATGAAGGATGTTCCTACCTCAATTCATCTGCCAGTAGTTTATAACATTGTTGAGCCTTTTTTAGGTGAAACTTTACAGTTGCTTGGAGTTCGGCCATCTTTATAGTAAATTCTTGTGTTGCTAGATTTGCTGACTTTGAACGCTCTATCATATCTCAGTTTGGATGATGATCATAATTTGAGTAGAATGACATTTCTTGCATAGATGTATGGATTGTATTGTTATATGCAAACTCTACCAATGACAAGTAGGAAGTTCAATTGTCTTATTGATAGTTAATGGTGCTTTTCAAATATTACTCAAAAATTTGGTTGACTTGCTCCGTTTGGCCATTAGATTGAGGGTGGAAGGCAGAGGAAAGGTTGATGTCAACCTTAAGAATCTTGAAGAAAGCCTTCTAAAACCTTCATATAAATTGTGGCCTACGATCCAATATAATATCATCTGACAATTCGTGGTAATGTTAGACATTGTCAATAAAGAGTCTTGTCATCTCTTCACTAGTAATTTTCTTCTTGCAAGATATAAAATGTGTCATCTTTGTCAATTGACCAACATCTATAAAGATAGTGTCAAATGAGCTTGATGGTGGAAGATCTGTAATGAAATCTATGGAGATAGATGACCATGCTTATCTTAGAATAAAAAGGAATTGAAGAAGTTTATAGGCCTTTGTTGAGAGTTCTTTGACCTTAAATAAATATCACATGATAGTACGAGTTCCTTAACGTCCTTCCACATTTTAGGCCACCAAAAGTCTCTAGATAGAAGTTCTAAGGTCTTGTTGAATCTAAAATGTCTGGCTACAGGAAAGTCATGGCATGTTTGAAAAATGCACAAGCAAATTGGCCCTTCAAGAGTGAATAAACGTTCTTCAAAGAAGAAGAGGTTATCTTCATAATTGAATTTAGAAGAATCTTCAAGAAAGTTGTTGGCAAGATGCTTGATATTAAGAACAAGAAGATCCATGTTTGAGGCTTTATAAACCTGATTAAGAAATGATAAATCCATAAGCATTGATACATTGGTTGCTCGAAGATGAAATTATTTAGATTTTAATAAGATTGTCTATTCTTGATCATATGCTCCCTCGTTTTCTTTTGATTCAAGGTAGGAACATCTTGATAATGCATCTAATAATCTTTGTTGGATCCTAGGTCAATACGTGATGTAAAAATCAAATTATGATTAAGATATACTCTAACGCACTTGGTGACAATTCAAGACTCTGAATGACATGAAATATTTAAGATTCTTGTGATTTATATATACAATCACTTGATGAGAGGTGCCTTCAAGAAAGTGGCACCATTATGAGAAAGAATCTACAATGGTAAGTAATTTTTTTATTGTGGATTTTGTAGTTAATTTTTGCTGTTGAGAATTTTTTAAAATGGAATGCAATTAGATGAAGTTTGCCATCTTCTCCATATTATGACAAGACTACTTCCAATGCAAAGTTTGAGACATTGGTCTCCATAAAATAAGGCTTGTTAAAATCTGGATGTATTAAAATTAGAGCTGTTGTGAAAGTATCTTTTAAGCTTTGAAAGCTTTCTCTGTTTTGAGGCCCCAATCTAGCTTATCCTTGTACGTCAATTGCGCAAGTCGAGCAGCAATCCTAGAATAATTTCTAACAAAAAACTTGTAGAAGTTTACAAATCCAAAAAAATATTGGACTTTACGTATAGTTTTTGGCTTTATCCAATCGATGATTGCTTATAACTTCTTTTGATCTATAAAAAGGCCTTTTAAAATAATATATCCAATAAATGCAACTTAAGGTACATGAAATATATACTTCTTTAGTTTTGCATATAATCTAGTACTTCATAGCTTTTTCAACACAAGGTAGACATATTTTTTGAAGTCTTTTGGATTCTTCAAAAAGATTAGAATATCATCTAAATAGATCACAACAAAGTCATCGACATGTTTACAAAATATGTCATTTATTAAGTGTTGGAATATGGCTGGTACATTGGTAAATCCAAAAGGCATGACATTGTATTCAAAATATCCATATTTGGTGCAAAATGTTGTTTTCCATTCATCTCCCTCCTTAATGCATATCAAGTTATACGTGCATCGTAGATCAATCTTTCTAAAGATCTTTGCTTGGCTAAGTTGATCAAGAAGTTTAGATATTAACAACAATCGATATCAATTCTTTACCATGATTTTATTAAGACTGTGATAATCAGCACACATTTGTAAAGATCCATCTTTTTTCATCACAAATAATATCGAAGCATCAATTGGTGACTTGGAATGTTGAATAAATTTCTTAGCTAGATTTTCATCAATGTATTCTTTTAAAGTCACAAGCTCATTCTAGAATAAATTGTAGATAGATCCAAATGGTTGTTGAGCACCTTCTTGAAGGTCGATTGCACAATTGTATGAGCAATGCTTTAACAAGATGTCCACATTTTGCTTTTCAAATATATTTGTAAAATCCTTATATGCCTTTGGAATTGTTGTTATAATAACCACATGTTTCAATTGTGGATTTGTGTAGACAACAAATGTAGTACCTTGTTTGATCCACTTCACAAATACTCTAGCTCTAATAAATAAATATTATTTAAGTTTTTGCTTATCATGTATTTGAAGCTTTTTCATAAACTTGGAGATTTTATGATCTATTAGAGAAAATTCTAACTTTTGGGATATCCAATCTATCCTTGGATTGTATTCTTCAAGCCACAAGAGTCTTGAAATGATTGGAGTTGATGATGATTTAATGACATTGAATAGTAATTAACTACTATAATTATCAAAAGTTATTTATAATGGAATTGTTTCATAAGTGATGTCTCTAAAAGATAAAGGTCGACCATCTATTACTTCTACATGTACGGCTTTGGATTTTTTGAATGTATAGATTTTGTGTAATTTAAAAAATTCTTTGTCAATAAAACATGCTGAGGCTTCCAAATCATGTAATGCATGATACTCTAGTTTTGTGACTCGTAATCATATATGTATAGTAAAACAATGGAAAGAGCTGGTAAAGAGTATAGGATCTTTTTTGGTTTGTGATAGTGAATAATTTAGCTACACAGTCCTTACTATGGCTGAACATCCTTATTTTTCTACAACGCTTTTGATGATGTGGCAGCACTCCTCATTTGATATGTATGCTGGTATTTCTCTAAACAAATATTAAACTTGTGGTATGATTTTTTTCAATATAAGCATAGTTCTTTGATATATTTTTTCTTGCTCAGAAAGAAGTTTGAAGCGAACTGCATCAATCTGCATATCTTTTGCTTTCAAATGCTCATTAGAATTAGATGGTAATAAAGCTGTAGAATAATTGGTGTATACATGTGGCATAATTGAAGAATGTTTATCTTATTATCATTGAAATAAACAACTATTGTACTTCATAGCTTAATTAATGGCTTCATTGAGTGTTTGAGGATTTGGCATAAATAACAATAAGTCCTTGACATTTTTTCTTAATCTCTAATGAAATTGGCTCATCAATACATCTTATCTCCATTTTATATCATATGTTAATTGTCAAAATTTTGAGGCATACATTGATGCAAAATGCATTCCTTGTCAAAGGCTTCAAATTTTAGTTGTTGAAGAACAAACCTTATTATGTTCACCAAATGCTTCTGCAAATGTTGCCAAAAATGCTTTAAAATTATGTAATATAGGAGAATTCTTATCAAATAATGGAGCAATCTAAGCTAAATTTTAACTTGAGAGCAAGGTTCTAACCAAACCAACAAATGATGCTTTAGTAAAATATCATTGAAGTTGAAGCAAGGTGATTAGTCATACTTGATTTACAAAGCCATGAAATTTTGAAGAGGTACCATTGAACTTTTTCGGAAGATTGTTCCTGGATTCTTTTACTATTATTGTTGTCAAATCATTGCCTTGAGTGGATGCACCTTCTAAGTTTGTTAAAGCAGATATAGTCGTTTGAGAATTTGGAACCTCTATTGCCATTTGATGGAGTAGTTGAGGCACTTTGACTCCTTGACCATTATGTATGGTCATATATACTTCCTCATTTTGCTTCGACAAATTGTTTGTCTTGATCTTTAATGCTTCAAGAGCATTAATAATAGAATCTAATTTGATCTCTTTAAAGTCTGTCATATTGACTTTTCTACCTTCTTCCATAGAAAATAAGA
Organism: Physcomitrium patens; assembly: GCF_059467195.1. Lineage (NCBI taxonomy): Eukaryota > Viridiplantae > Streptophyta > Bryopsida > Funariales > Funariaceae > Physcomitrium > Physcomitrium patens. The sequence continues at coordinate 17,063,611 of NC_143415.1, read as the reverse complement.
AAAATACATGCATTCAAAAGAAAAAAAAAATTGATCTATAGTATATATATATATATAAAAAAAAACAAAATAATATTAAAAAAAAAATAATATTAGTCTAGAGAAGGATAATCCATAACCTCTATAATGCTATAGTATTTCCAAGAAGAGAGATAATCCACTCTCTATTAGGAAAGACCAAGCTTCTAATATTATTTTATGCTAGTCTTGACAAACTATTAGAGATCATGTACAAGACAAGGATTCAAGACCAAGAAATGAAGTAAGCTCGATATTAGAACAATAATTGTATACAAGGTAAGAAAGTTCTAGCTAGATCACAAGAAGTGAGTTGTTGAGACTGAGGATCCCTCCAACCTTGACTCCTATATATACTAGATTCTAGGAAGCTTCTTAAGAAGTTTTTATGAGGCTTGGAAACAAAGTAAGCCTAAGATCCTTCTTCAACAACTTCCTAAATCATCTAAAGCCTCTTAAAACCTTTTAGGATCTCCTATGATCTTCTAGAACTTTTTTAGAATCTATTGGAGCCTTTTGGAACCATCTTAGAATCTTTTGGAACCTTTTAAAATCTTCTAGGATCTACAAGAACCTTCTTAAAATCTTCTTAGAACTTTTTAGAACCTCTTAGAATCTTCTCAAACCTTCTTCAATTGTATGTCAGTGACACTAATGATCTATTTATTATACTTACAAAATAGTTTAAATCTTGCTTCTATTAATATGAGCTATTAAGAAGGTCTTGTTAAACCTTGAGAACTTGAAGGCTTGTAGTATGAACATAAAGTTTTAGGTTTCTTCTTATGTAATTTTTTAAAATTAAAAATTTATAAAAGAAATTTTAATATTTATATGGCACATCTATAAAAGTCTAAATATCTAAATTATTTTTAGCAAAGTTTGTCAAAGTTTCTTAAAGAATTTATTATCATTCTAACATGTTTCTACTTACTTTTATTTTTTTTGAGTAATATAGGTATTTTTTATATTAACTATAAATATAAGAAAATAATTAAGCGACCTAAATTTTTACAAAATTGACTTGCATGTTTAAACCATCATTGTACCTTTTTGACTCCATCCTTGTTCCCAACCCCTTGCCTTTGGTCCTTAACAATGGTTGGAAATGGAGAATGGTTGGGAATAGAGATGGGAGCAATAAGGATGGGAGCAATAAGGATGTAATGATGATTAAAATAGAGTGGGTCACTTTAGAAAAAATTTGGATTGTTTTATCATTCTTATATATATATATATATAAACAGAAAGAAAGATATATATGTATGTATATATATATATATATCAAAGCAACTCATGCTTTTAGTAAATTAACTCTAATTGTCAAAACCATCAACACACTCCTATCACCTGTTGCGATTCTCACCATTCTCAGCCCTCATCTTTGATCTTAGTCCCCAGCTCCTCGGCTAGACCTCCAAACCCTGTATACAACCAAGCTTTGCTACCCGAGCTGAGAGTTGAACCTCAAAGCTCCAAGCAATGGACGACTCGTCCTACTCTTTAGTCCCATTCATCCCAACGATGGGAGTCCAACCACCGTTTGTGTGCAATTCATGTTCAACATACTCAACAAGCTCAAGATCGCCCTCTCTACAAGTCACTTGACTATGTTCGATGAAAGTTAGTGCAAATGAAAGTGCAGGTGAAAACTTTGAAACAACTTCAATCACAATTCACAAGACAACAAGTCTGGAAGGCAATCACGAAGGGTGATTATCCAACTTAATGATGCTTTATGCTTGCAAAGTAATGTGCAGTAAGAGAGCGGTTTTATGAGCGGAGAAAAGTCGAGGAAGGGGTGGAGGTCCCTACTTCCTGAGTTGTTTGCAAAATATTAGAGTATTGCTGTTACACCAGTCTGTGAACTATCAATCAAACATGAAGTTGTCGACATTGAGAACGAAATATAAAACCGAGTGATGAAGAAAACGATAAACAAGATATGTAAAGGGAGCTCTCGCATTTGGCACTTCATCCGATTGGCGATATCTTTGAAAGATGAGTTCAGGCCCAACCTACATCATCACGCGACAGAAAATAACAAAGAGTTGTTAATATTGCCTCATGCAAGCCAAATTTCGGATGGAAAGAGTCGAGAGGCTCGTCTCTCCATACCCACAAGAATCCCTCGGGTTCAAATAACCCCAAATGACAGTCGATCCAGCACAACTGTAAAACATTTGCAATCGATGGACCCAACGAAAGGCATTGCCATTACACATTTTTGATACCACAAAAATGCTTTGAAGTACATCACAGCTGGGCTGTTGGAATTGCAGCTTCCCCAATGCAATCTAACCCTTTCTCATCACAAGTACCAAGATGTAATTAGATGGTTATCAATTTACTTTAGATAGAATATTGCCAAGCATGATTTTGGAGGAGGAAGTGGTGTGGAACATAAGGAGATGAAAGAGGTGGATATGATGGAGAGGACGGGTGGAAGTGCACGGGAGCTGGGGACAGTGCTGGGAGACATATTGGTGGTTGTGATTAATACCACCCGGATCGCAGTAAAGCGATCGGTCTTAAGAGGAGGAGCAAGGTGTAAAGCAAGTGCGTGCTCCTCGCCGGGTCGGTGCCCATGTCGTGCTGTTTAAGCAACAAATCGGGATTTAGTGAACTCTTCTTGTAATGTAATGCTCTTGATAATATTACAAGGCCTGTTTGTGTGGTTGTGCTCATTTCTGAATTTTCTAATATTTAAGAATTTAGTGGAGTGAATGTCTACGGTATAAAGTTCACTTCCTTGGAATCGTCTGCTGTGTGAGAAGTCGTTTTCTCCCTATTTCTCTTGTTTTAATTTTTGCAATCTCTAACTTCAATATACTTCATGGTGTAGAGCTTTGTTAAACAGCTTACTCAAATGCTGTTGGAATTGATGGCGACAGGACAAACATGAAGAGGAAGAATAATGGAATTTACAGACAATTGTATTGTTGATGTTTCGTTTATTCAGCTTTTTGAGGATGTTGTGATGCATTGTATTGTAGAAATGGTAGTGTTTCAAGGTTCGTGGGTAACAATTAGGGGTCAAGATCAGTTGGGTCGCGAATCTTCCTTCATAATTACACATCTGATTAGTCTCAACCTTATTTCAACAAAGAACATACTGCACCATAATCTGTGGTGGCAAAAATGCTAAATCATTTGTAGCATGGTTCAATCTATTGCACACCTTAGTTTTTACGCTTAATCATTCTGATTTTGTCAATAATGAGAGTTGCACATTTCAATCTTCATTTGCAGATGTAAGTTTTTTGTGCTGCTCGAAAAAGTTCGTCATCGAATGTCACAATATGAACCAATACAAAGCCTGCACCACATGCAGTGGATACTCATGTTGTTAAACTTAAGCTTGTAATACCCTTATCGTTGGCAGCTGGGATTGATGTCTGTGATGGCCTTGCGTGGTTTGACGGCAATTCTGATGGCTGTTTATCTGGCTAAGACCAACGTGGCAAACATTGGGGTCCTAGTGTGTCTATCAGGGCTAGGTGCCTTCATAACGATGTTCTGCAAATCACTTCCATTCATCTGCATTGCAGCGTCAGTTGCAACAGCTTTCAGACAAAAAGCTCAGCACTTCTGGTCTCAAGCACAGTTCTTTCTTCTCGCAGGTTTGCACCCCTACTGGAGATATTCTACAACTGAAGTTCATTTATCCAAGAAAATGAGCAGAGCTATTGCGTCTTGTCAGAAGACTAGTTTACATCGTAAATGATGTGTATGCAAGAGATGTGTTTTTCAAGCGCGTAACGGAACTGTAACACAAGCGTTCTTAAAACTCAGTGCATCATGATGCTTGTTCTTCCATGTATAGAAATGGCTATTGATTTGAATCATTAAAGAGTTGATACTTCATACAAGATGGATCTTTGGTTGATTGGATAAATTGGAAAGTATTCAAAAATTAGTTTACATATTTTTGTGGTGTTTTAAATAAGTAGGATTCAGGGATAGTATAAATCTTGGTAGAAGAGAGATGCCAATAGTTCTCATAAATCTCTAGTTGTAATAATTAGGATCTTTATGCCTCCAATTTACAGCTATGCTGATCAGATTTTGTTTTCTATCAATAGTTAGTAATTAAAAATAGTTGGTCCTTTGTTGGTTATAGCAATTCATGTGGAAATTAAAGATCAATCAAAATTAACAATTAGGATTTAATAAAGGAAATAAGGATTAATTGTAGTTAAAGAAGCAAATTACAACATTGAAAATGCTCACAAGAGTGTCAACATTTCTTTTATAATATTAACATAAGCAGTTTTAATAGAATTTACAACAAAACAAGAGAACATTATAAGTAGAAAATACAAAAGACTATACATCAATGATGTAGCATGGTAAATACATGATAGATATTATATTATAGCTAGTGTGCAATACAAATCAAAGGCAATTATACATGAACCTTAACTTAAAACATGCTTATTACAAAAAAAATAATGTTTTGTTTGATATTTTTAAAAAATTTAATGCAAAGAACTATTAATCAACTTTGCAAAAAGCTTTAGAAGTTTTTTATTTTGTAACTCTAATTAAGTCTTTGAAATTAATATAGACATTATCAAATAAGATATAAAGTATTTAATAGAATTTATTATTTTAAATTTATAAGAAGTAAAATATATTATTAATTTAGTATTAAATTAATTAATATTATAAATAATATTAAATTTATAATAAAATATATAAATATATATAAATATAATACTATGTATAATATTTTTTAAAAATAATTATTTTATTTTTATTTATAATATAGAAAACCATAAAAAATTATTATAATAAATTTAAATAAATTATATAAAATATTTATATATAATTTTAGAATTAATATATAAAAAAATAATAAAAATATTCCATAGTGGTACAATAAATATATTTATAAATTTTAATTACAACCAATATATAGAAGCAACCTACTATGATGCTTTATATCAATCAAATAATCTCATAAAAGAATTTGATAATTATTTAGATGTAAAATTATTAAGATCTATATTATTATATATAAATCTCTAAATTAGAGATTGAATAAGCAAGCAAAACTAACATAATATAAAAAATATATCACTTGTATTAAAAATCTAAAAACAAAAGAAATCCTCCATTTTCTTGTTTTTTATTTTATTACTCAATAATATCAACGTATTCATATATATATACATTATTGATATAATATTGATTAAAAAATCTTATCAAAATAATTAAAAATATTTAGTAAAAACCTTATTTTTTAAAAAATAGACTTCTAACAAAGTAATCTATCAATCAACTATAAATACATATAAAGTCAAATGAAAGCTCTTGAGTTGAATCTGCTCATTGTTGGTTCTCTATTTTCTTAACATCACAAATACACAAAAGCTACAAATAAAGATAGAAAGTAAAATGCTATCTTCGTTGGATCATATTTCTTCTATAGTAAAGATATGCTATTTATTATCTTGATTTTGATAGATGTTGTTGATGAAAAGCATCAACTTTCTTTGCTGCATTTGTAAGATTCTTTGATGGTTTCCATATACATTCATTAATATCATATATGCACCAATCAATAAGATATTTTAACCTATTTTGATACTACCTTAAATTTAAGACTTCTTTTACCTCGAATTTTTGATTATTATCTACTTCTATAAGAAGAGGTGGCATTTATCTTTTTTTTGAGATATTCACTATCTTATATGACTCAAGAAGAGATATGTGAAATTTAGGATGGATCTTTATAGACTCTAGTATTGTATTACGTGGAGCCTTATTTAAGTACCTAGCTTTGGAAGGTAGAAGAAAAATTACAACAACAAGATTCTAACTCTAATAGAATTCTAAATAACTCCAATGAAACCTTAACAATGCTAATCAAGCTTTAATCAAATCCAAAGAAATCTTAAAGAATTTATGAAAGAAGCATAAAGAAATCCTAAAAAATTCAAAAAAAGTATAAGATTAAAATTTTAAATATATCTTAAATAAATTTGAATCAAATCTTAATTTTATCCTAATTAAAATCCTAATAGTCTTTATTTAAATTCTAAGTCAAATTCTAACTAAATCCTAAATAATCCTAAAATTTAAACAAAACTTAAATCCTAATCAATCTTTAAACCTTAAACCAAATCTTAATCAAATTAACCTAATCTTAGGATAGTTTAGAACCTCAATATCTATTGATTATACCATTGATCTTGCTTAAGATTTTATACACCTCTCAAGAACTAAGTTAGCAACAAGTACACAAAATTTGAAGAAGATCGAACTTACTAAATTGAAGATCAATTCTAAATATTGCTTAGGTATTGGTTGGCCTCCTACTCCAATCTAAATATTAAACTTCTAGTGCCAATATCTCCTTCTTGAACCTTTAAATTGCTCCCAAAATTCACCTATATTATTAGGAATCAAGTCTTGTCTCCACTCAAAAATATTTTATTTCAATACAATCAACAAATTGCTAAAGATCTTAAAATTACTCACTAATCTTCAAACTCCAATTTCTAAGACTTCAATCCACAAAAACCTTCACACTTTGATCTAACCATTTAATTAATCTCAAAATTTTGCATACACATTTACAACTAGCCTACCAAAATTCTATTCAAAATTTACTTATACAAATACTATAAATCTCAAGAAACCCTCAAGTTTGTGAACAAGATTTTATTTTTTAAAATCTAATCCAATTGAGAATATTACTAACTTTGAAAATCTTCCAAAAATTAAATATTAATTTGATTGATATAAAACCAATGCCCAAGAATTTCTTTGTAATTTTTTTCTCAAATTCTACTTTCAAATCTACCAAAGAACTCTAAAGTCGCCATAGATACATGATTTTGTCCTTCAGGGTCTGATTTTGATCCAAGTTGATAACTAGTTCTTTCTAAGTATCAATATTTGATAATTTGATGTAATTTTTGCTTAAATATATTGATAAATTTCTTCTAAATATATCTATATTAATTACTTATTTTATTTATATATTTTATTTACTTTGATTTCAGGGATTTATGCCCCTATAAAGCAAATAGAAGCCTCTTCTCTTAAAACCAACATTAAGACTATACCTTTTATTACCTTCCTATCATTTATCTTTATTTTTCTACTACATTTTTTTATTAAATTCTTTTATAACAAAATCCATGTTTTCATTTTTTATTATAAAGTCATCTTATTATACAACATTAGCACATATAATCGATATGCAAGAAGATTGATTTATTAATAAATATAAAAAGGTATAAACTTATAATAGTCCAACTTGCCACAAGAAAGAGTAGTCATGATATTATAATAAAGTAATCAGACCTTGGCACCTACATTGAATTGTGATTCTTCCTTGTAATAGACATCTGCATTGATCTTTTGTTGTTCTTGAGCTCCTTTTAACTATGCCTTCATTGTTGCATGTAACTTTGACAAACGATTTGTCAAATTTTCTATCACAAGATTATTAATTTTTGAAAATTCAAAAGTATCAAATTATGAATGATAATCATAATTGGTAAAAAAAAATATTTTTTCAATAGAAAAGTATAGTAAATTATTATATGCAAACTTTGCCAATGGAAAAAAAAATTGTACAATCATCTTGATAATAATTAATGGTAGACTTCAAATACTATAAATCTTGATTCACCCATTCTGTTTGCCTATCGATTTGAGGATGAAAAACTAAAGAGAGCTTTATATCCACCTTTAAAATCTTAAAAAGGATTCTCTAAAATCTTCATATAAATTGAATCTCCTTATCTAATATAATATCTTTAAACAATCCATGATATCAATAGATATTGTTGAAAAAAAACTTAGCCATTTTTTCACTTAAAAATAGATTTTGTACATGATAAAAAATGTGCTATCTTAATAAAATAATCTACTATCACAAATATAAAATTATACAAACTTAAGATTAAAAGATTCATAATAAAATCCATAAAAATAAAAAATCATAATTATTCTAAAATAAATAATAGCTCAAGAAGTCCATGAGGTTGATGGCAAGGAGTTTTAAATTTTGAACAAATATTTCATGATTGTATAGTCTTTGACTGCTTTTTAAATTTGAAGCCACCAAAAACCTTTCAATGTTAGCTCTAAAGTCTTATTGTATCTAAAATATTTGATTGTTGAAAAGTCATGATGAGCTTGAAGAACATTTAATTGTGCCTCGTCTTTTGGAATTTATAATTTTCTCTCAAAATAGAATAGGTTTTTTTAAAATTTAAACTTAATAGTATCATGATATTTAAAAGAATTATTCTTGATATCATGGATAAAAAGATCAGAGGACATATTTGATTGAATTGACTTGACAAAAGTTGAATCAATAGTTAATGTTGATTTTATCATCAAAAATAAAAATGCTTTGGCATTAAGAGAATCGTTCTTTATTGATCAAAAGATACATCTCCTTCTTTTGGTGCAAGATAAGAATGTCTAGAAAGGGCGTCCAACAAACCTTGTTGTTTTTTGAATTGATAAATGATCTTGAAATCAAATCTTAATGAAGACATGCTCTAATGACCTTGGCAACGATTCAAAATACATGCCAACATAAAGTGCTTGAGGTTCTTATGCTTTATATATATGGTGGTTAGAACACATCTTATTAAATTAAATATTATTATGCTATTATGAACTTTAATTGTTATATTTAAAAAAATTGTCTCATATGCAACATCTCCAAAAAATAGCAAACGACCATCTATGACTTATATATGTATGGATTTAGTTTTCTTTGACTAACAATATTTCTTATTTTTTAACATAATCTATGTTTATAAAAGAGGTTGAGGCTCTTGAATCTAATAAAGTAAAGACTTTGTGATTTTATGGTCCTAAATAAACTTCCATTATAAAATAAGATGAGGGATTTGAAGAGAAAATAGGACCTTTATTAGGAATTATACAAGATTCTAGCCATGCAATTTAATTATAGCTGGAGAAACTTATTTTTTGATACATGGTCTCATTTGGAAACCATATTTTTTATTTTGTGATTATATTATTTTTTTGGACAATATTGAGTAGTGTATTAAGCTTCTCCATAATATAAACATAAGTCTTTTTAATGTTGTCGAGTCTTTTCTTATTCTATGAGGGATATAAAATATACTATATCAATTTGCATTGATTTTGGCCTTCATGAATAAGTTTTTAAAAAATTTGGAATTGCCATCATTATTCAACTTCTTCTTTTTTAATTAAGTCTTTGTTCTTGACGTCTTTCAAATAATTCATTGTTACATACAATGGCTTGAGCAATAAATTATTTTAAAGATTCTATCTTTGGCATTATCAATAAAAAATCTTTGATATTATTCTTCAATCCATATCAAAATTGATTGATAAAAGCTTTATCATTCTAGTCCACGTCACAAGCAAGGTTTTGAAATTTAGTAGTATATATAGTAGTTGATCGTGAACCTTGCTATAAAAATAAGAGCTTGGTTTGTACTTTCAGCTGCAAATTAAGAGAAAGCACTTCTTAATAGAAGTGTGCTTATGAATCTAATTTGAGTAAATCCATCAGGGTATTGGAACGGATGCAACTTTAGATAAAGCTTGACTTGTTGTAAAAATCCTTGAAATTTTGATCTTGTTCCATCAAACTTCTCAAGCATACTAATCCTTGTCCTCATTATAGTTGTAAAAGCAAAACTCCCTAGATTTAATTGTGAGGTTAATCTATTTACTTCCTTCAACTACCCAACTTCTTGTTATAGACTTTGAACTTCTTTTATAGGCATAGAAATAATACTTCCATGATTCATGTTAGAAATACATAAGATTTTATTTTTAGAATATTAATAAGCTTATGAAGATCTACAATAGTCGCAAATCTATTCTTACTTCCTTTGAGAGTAGCATCCATAATCTTACCTTCTATAGATAATTTAAACAAATTTAGAAGTTAGATTAGAAGAGAGTAATTTGCAACTTCTAATATCAAATAAAAAGTTCTACAAAGAAGGATTATCCACTTTTTTTTAAAAAAATAGTATCAAAAAAGAATATTTATTTAAAAATTGATGGTTTATAATCTTCAAAATATAACAATAAAAGTGGGATAATCTACTCACTTCTAAAATAAGACAATAATAATAAGTTAGCATTCTTGTCAAACTGTCAAGGATATGAATCTCAAAGAAAGAAATCGTGAATACATTCTTGTGTGACTCAAAAGAACTAAAAAGTTACTAAAAGATGATATGGTATTAAATTAGAATTACTATTTTTAAAGATAAAAAGACTAAAAAGTCTTGAAACAAGACTAAAGACTAGAAAGGTATTGACAAGAGTGAAGAAGGCTTCATTCTTGCCTCCATATATACTCTTAACTAGGAACTATATGGAAATATCCTATAGGACCTCCAAAACATGTTGACTTTATAAGACATGTATCTTAACTTACAAGACAAGTTTTCTATATGTATGCCATATAATTAACTTATTCCGTAAGTTATCAATATATGATTAAGTTTTTGACTTAATTTCTAACCTACCAATCAATTACAAATACATGTAAAGTTAAAGCAATGTCTATGAAGCTTTTCTAAAAAATATTATAAAATAAATCTATTTTTATCTACTTCTATTTAATCATATATATAAATATTAATCATATATATAAATATGTATGTCTATGACAACAATAGTATATTTAAGAAATATAATATTATGTAATTTGAAATTTTAATATCTCTATAAAATCAAATAATCTTAATAAATTAATTCCAAATTTAATATCAATAGTTGTAAAAATAAACTAATAAAAAATATAAAATAATTAAATATAAAATAATAATAAATAAAATAAAATAATAATTTTTAAAATAATATAAGTTAATAAAAATAATTTGATTACACAAAATTAAAAATTTATAGAAATAATAGAAATAAATTTAAAATAATAAAAAAAAATATTTAAAATATAAAATAATTAAAAAATAAAAAATTATATTTTTAGAATTAATTTTATATATTATTACTTAATAGTAATAATTTTTTTTTATTAATTTAAGAAGTTTTGTAATATATAAGCGAAATTATTTTTTAATAGGTTGATTTTCATTTTTATTTTAAAATAAAATTCTATATATGAAAAAATATTTGTAAAGAAATCAATCTAGTTGCTTATTGTTTACATCTATTGGAGCCTATAAAGATTCATCTTGTGTTTCATAGGTTTCTTCTTTAGCCATACAAATCAATGGATATATCAAAAAGAAAACAAATGCCACCTACTCTCATAGAAGTAGATAATAATTAAGAATTTGAAGTCAAAGAAGTCTTATATTGAAGGTAGTACCAAAATAGATTGAAATATTTTGTATGTTGATGCAAATATGATATTAATGAATATACATAGAAGATAATGAAAAATCTTATAAATGCATTAAAAATAGTTGATGCTTTTCATCTATAGTATCTATTAAAAAATAAATGAAGAGCCAAGAAATTCTTTGCTATAAAAGAAATAAAGTTTAATAAAAAATTTATTTATTTTTCTAATTTAAATATAAATTCTTTATATTTATAGCATCAAAGAAATAGAGAATTTTCAAGCAGATGTTAACGACATGAATCAAAATAAGAAGAAACTTAAGACACTCTTATATAATTTAGGAAGAATAAATATTCATTTGAAAGTAATTTAGTATTAAGATTAGAATAGCTATTGCCAAAGACAAAAAGAGTATATACTCTTGAAATTAGACTAAGAATAAAAAAGACATTGACAAGAGTAGAAAAGGCTTCACTCTTGCTTCCATATATATTGTCTAACTAGGAGTTATATAGCAAAGTTCTATAAGACCTTCAATATGTGTTGAAATTACAAAATACATGTTTTAACTTGTAATGCAAGTTTTTATATGTATGCTATATAATTAGCTTATTTCACAAGCTACCAATATATATAATACATTTTTTTGATGTACTTAATTTAAGTGTATCAAAGATATTTGGAAGATAATTAACTTTATTTGTAGAAGAAGATGAATATAATGCTAATATATTTATAAATTTGAATGATATTTGGAATAAGAGATTGTTAGATTGAATGGATTAATTAAGCTTTGAAGGTATTTTATGTTAGGATAGATATCCAATTCTATAGTGATTCAAGGTAGATATTAAAAAAAGATTAGAATATGGATTTTGCCATTAAGTGGATTTTTTTATTTTTTATTTTATTTTTTTAATAAGAGTATGTAGAAGAAAAGTTGTTGGAATTTTTAAATGATAATTTTTAAGACTAATTTGGATGCCATTTATTAAATTTTCTTCTTTTTGTATTAAAAGTTAAAAAAAATTGATTTTGTTGTTAGATTTCCAACAAGTCTTAAAATTCTAGAAAATGAACTATAACAAGGGAGATCCATGTAAGTTTGTGAGAGGGGGATCACTGGAGTTTTTGAAGAGGAGTAATTTTAGACCAATTTGGAATATTTTGTGCCACTTCTTGTATTATTTATTTATTTATTTATTTATTTATTTGAAATTCTGAAAGAAGCTTAGTTTTCTTCTTAGCTTTTCAACAAACCTTAGCATGCAAGATGAAGAGTCGTAATAAGGAAGATCCAAGCTAATTTGTAGATAAGGATTTTCAAGATAGCAGCTATAATAAGTGGCAAATTTTTTTTCTTTAGTTCAGCTCTCATTTTTTCATAATTTTATATATTAATTTTGACAAATTGAAGTTTATAACTTGAATTAAGCTCAATGAGCTAAACTTTGCTTTGAATATATTAATAATAAGTGAGTTATAAGTATTTTAGTAAAAAAAGGTTTAAATTTGAGATTAAAGTTAAAAATTGGATGCAACTTGGGACAAAAAAGAAATTAATCTAAAATTTGTATTCAGTATTTGAACTAATTTTTTTATATTTAAGTTCATTTGGGCAACACTGTGCTCCTTACAATCTACTTGAAATCAAAGACCTAATATTCTCTTGATGAAGCTCATCTTTTTGACAATATAGCTAACTTATTGATCAAGTTCCTAAGCTACAAATACATATAAAACCAAAGCCACGTTTATGAAACTTCTAGGAAGATTTTCTAGAAGATATTATGAAATTAATCTATATTTACCTACTTCTACTTAATCATATAAGTAATTATTAGAATAAATATGTATATCTATGATATTAGTAGATTTAATTTAATATCTATTTTTTAATAAGTTATCAAATATAGCATTGATATTATCACAATCTTCAATACAACATCATAGATATGACAATCTTCAAAAATAATATATTCTTTAATAAATATATGGTGAAATACAATGTATTTGGTATTGCAATCTAAGAAAAAACATTCAATATTTGTTGATATTATTCAAAGTAGGAATGATTCCTAACAGTATTTTAATTATTTTATTTAAAAGAGATTACAAAAGCCTCAACAATGATTAAATAACAAGGTAATTGTAGAATAGATATTAATTCGTTTTTGTAAGATATTGATAAAATAGACTAATAGTCCATAGAATAGTTAGTTCAGGAGGACATATGTTTAACTTAGTTATTAAAAGTAGTTAATTATAGGATTATGGTTAGAATCTGGGAATAGGGAGTAAGTATATAGAAGTTATAGAAGTTAGTCTGAGAGCTAGACTATGATAGTCATGAGACGGCATAAGCTTGGTGCTACCTCTTTGTTTCTTTGTTGTTGAAGAGTAATGGATAGTTTTTGAATATTGAGAAGTGAGTCTGTAGAATAAATCAGAGATTGATTTAAAAGATATTCATTATGTAATTGGAGTACTATGTGATTGAATTATATGAGAAGTTATTGGAAGATTGATTATGGATGGAAGATTATGATTGTTGTTTATTGAGAGTTGTGTGTGTGTTTCAACAAAGGAAGTTTGTGATTATAGAAATTGTGTGAATTCAGATTGGTTGGAGTGAAGTCTGTTATTTCTGGTGTTGGATGGAATTTATGTATTTTGAATAGTCTTTTAAGAGTATGGAGTTGCACATTGTGGTTATCAGTTGATGAAGGAGTAGTGTTACTGGGAAAAAATATTATAGTATTTCTTGGTATTTTAGTGGTTTGGATTATGGTTAATTGAGTGATCCTAACATGTAAGCTCATGCGCTTAGTCTTTCTTTGAGTTTGAATCTCTCTCTACAAGTTTATTCTGAAAGAAATTTGTAGAATAAGTAAAGTGATAATTACATTTTGGCGCTGCTGCCAGGCATTGACAATAGCATTGAGTGTTAGGAATTAACTACCAGATGAGTAGATGGAAAATAGGAAGCAAATTCAGTAGTATATAATGAAAGATTATGATTATTAACAATGAGAACATTGTAGTTAAGAAAACATGCCAGTCAAAAAAAAGACAAGAAAGAGCGCAAGTAAGAAAATCGTTGCGAAACGAGCAAGAACGTAAATTAAAAAGGAAGCATCGATAAAGTTGAATTAAGCGATGGTTGCATGCGTGTTGGCATATCCGAGCATACCTAAAAGCTGAACGATCTTTAATTTTTCAGACATATATATTGTTAAAAAAATTTCCAAGAGCACTAGCAGAAAATTTTGTCAACAGTCCAGCGTATCTCTTGAGCTCATTAACTACAAGTGGAAGAAATACAAAAGAATTAGGTACTCCGTTGGGTACCTTCTCAATAGCAGAAACTATCGATTCTATAAAAATTGATTCCGTAGGATGGCATAAATTGCTTGCCAATAAGGGCCAATTCAGCGTATTTCAAAATCCATCGTTTTCACCTCCAATTCATTCAATAAACTTATTCATGGATAATAATAGTAAATTGAGGAGGTTGAGTAGTTTAAAAAAGATAATTGGGAAAGGCAGTGGTAATTTTAATAAGAGATTAAGTGGCACATTGTCTTCTTCAATGACGACAAGTGGTCTAACATTTCTAATAGTAGTCCAAATGGGTGTCATGGGCGATCGCACAACCATAGTGGCTCTATTACCTACTTTTAGGAACTTTTCAGGTGCGGATCTCGATCAACATTTGTCTTAGTTTTTGACAACATGTATAGCCAATAATGGAAGAACCAAAGATATTTGATTACGATGGTTGCCAGCAACCTTAAAGGACACGGCATTTGAATGGTACAATCGCCAACCAATGGATCAATTTCTGAAATGAGAAACATTGAAGAATATATTTTTAATCCATTTTTTACCAATAGGTTTTGAGGATCATCTTCGAGAGAGGTTAATGAACAGTAAAATGATTCTAGGAGAGGCGGTGGAATCGTATTATGGCCTGGAGGGTGATATACTCAGTAAGTGGCCAAATCACCAAATACCGAAGGTATTTATCTTATCCATATTAATCAATAGTTTGCACCCACCAGACTTAAAAATGTTTGTGAAAGAAGCTCAACCCATGACGGTGTCTGCATCCCTTAATAGAATCAAGGTTTGGGAGAAATGCCATTATGATTAGTTTTTAACTGTGGGAGCTACGATGATTCTAGTTCAAGGTAGTTATCAAAATCTGACTTGGAACAGATCAATGGATAGTTATCTACGGATGTTAGAAATAGGAGCCAATTCTAGTGCCAATATTCAAGGGCTAGTTAATGTCACTCCATTGTAAGCTATGCCATCGAACGTGACAATAGCGTTGTCGGGGTAGAGAAGTTTTGCCTCAAGAAAGCACTGGGCTTCTGGCTGTCACTAATTGCTCAATCAAGCTTAAAATAAAGAAATCCTAATTTTACATATATAAGTTCTTCTTTTGGGACAATTACACCAAATACTTAAGTTTTAAATAACCAACAACATCCAAAATATGGTAGAAGTACTCTAAAACCTTGTATATCCTTGTGTGGAAATTCTCCCTAATCTCAACACCTCATAACTCTTGATCCAACCGTCCAAACAAGATCAAAATTTACATGAAGTACTGATATGTTGTTATTAATTTTTACAACAAATTTCAACCGCAAATTTGTTGCGGATCTTGAGATATCTTCAAAACCCTAACAGTCGCTTCAAACCCTAATCTTTATATACCCGCGTGCAATTTTCTTTATATCTCACAAACCATAAGTTCAAATACCACGAAACTTATATAGATAGCTTCTTAACACAAATTTTTACATTCTCTCAAAGTTTGAGCCAAAATTTCGTTCGAAAACTCAAGTTATGGCTCCTAACACTACTTTGAACAAAACCGCTCACTTACTGCCTTTGATTTGAATGCGCTGTCTTTAACTCCCTATAACTCCTTTACATAAACTCCAAATGTAAAATTTCCTTCGCAAAAGATGTTCTTGAAGTTGCTCTTCTAGCCGCACCTTCCAATCTCCAAAAGCTTCCGTAAGACTCCTCTTAAACTCAAATGAGTAACAATAGGTCTCAAATTGACACCTTAACTTTAAACGGCTATAACTTATTCACTCTGACTCCAAAACCTATAAAATTTGCACAAAAACTGTAGCCAAAATCCTAAAATTTACAACCCTTGCCTCTGATTTCCTAATGGCCTCTTTGAAATCGCCGAAACCCTTATCAAGGTCGCGGGCAGCCTCCTAAAAGCCCATTGGGCATGGATTTCGACCAATGGTGATGAAGATTCTTATTTCTACCTTCATCCAACCATGCCTTGGTTTCATCCCTCCCAATTAACCTCCTATTAGTTTAAATCTTCATCTTTAGGCTTCTACCTTCTCCCAAGGCTTCATAATAAATATTTAGGTCTTATATATATATATATATATATATATATATATATATATTTAATGTCAAAATCAAAAGAAATAAAGAAACAAAGTAAAGTTTCTTATACCAACTCTTTTTAATTTAATCTACTAGCCACTCTAACACACATCTAGTTTTATCAACATATAATATTTTTTAACTAATTTTTACATATTGTAAGCATTTATAGTATGACAACGTATGCTCCATATTATCCATATCAACAAAAAGTGGCAGAGTTACCAATAATATCAGCTCCAAAGGATTCCAATGAAGCCTTGTTATTGAACTTGACGAAGAAAATGGAAGAAATGGCCATCAATATAGCCAAGGATAAGGAGAAGCGGCAAAAGCCTATCAATTCTAGGACAAATGTTTGGTACAGTAATTGTAAGGACCACAGTCATTTGGTAAAAGAATGCCCTTCATCCTTACAAATGATGTGTTAATGTACATTTTATGAAGAAAAGTACTTAACAGCTAATTGTTGGAATTAGCAAAGGCAACAATAATTTAGTAATTAGACCATGATCCCACCAACTCAGTGGGACTTCAATCAAGTTCAATCGAATAATACAATTGGATGGAATAAAAATCAATCTAATCGACAAAATTGAGCATTCAATAACTTTTAAAGTTCTAATTTAAATCAGGGGTTTGCATCAAACCTCAATAACTACATTAAAGAGCAGTAGAAATATCAACAATATGCTCCATCAATGCCATAAAATCAAGTTCTTTCTGTTCCAACAAGACAATCAGGATCATTTTCTAACTCTACATAGAACAAGCCTAGTAGGTATGTACCACTGGAAACACCTAATATGCCTGATGGGAGGAGAAGAAGACTACTTCATTGTTTTCATTACAAATAGATTGGTCATTATGCAAGTGAATATTCCAATCCCAGAGCCAGTGATGAATATGCACCAGTTTGTTGGAATTGTAAGCAGTTGATGCACATGTATCAAAAATGTAATGTTCCTTTCAATTTCAATAATCAAGATCACCAGAATTAAAGCCAAGGAAAAATTGAGGAAATAAATGAAGGTCCTCAAGATTCTCTGATAAATCAGGTGGAATGTATCTAAGCCATTCTTACGAGGAGTCAGTAAAAGGAGAAAGGACCAATTCAACATTTGGATGATCTTGAAGCGAAGGGCGAATTAGACCTAATTATGGGGCCATCCAATCTTGGTCCTAGCATGGGTCCCATACTCAGTATAAGACCTGAATCGGTTGTGCACCTTAATAAGAAACCAATTACGAATGCTTCGGTTGCATTTCAAGTAGTTCCATTCTCTATGTCATTTCGATATTGTATTGTGGTTCAACTACTATATGAAAATAATATAACTATATACTTAATATATAATTTACTAACTAACATAGTGAGAGCCATGTTAATAGATTTTAGTTTGTTATAGTGGCTTTTAAGATTGATTTTGGTTGATAGTAACTTCTAAATATTTAGAGTCACCTTTGTTAGACATTGGTGACCTTTGGAAATTTATTTTGGTTCTTTTATTTGATGTTTAGAGCATAAATTATGTAAATCTTATAAAAAAAAAGATTGAAGAAGGATTTTGGTAGCAAAAGAAGTAATTAGGGCATCAATATAGATGAATAGAGATGAATGATGAAAATCTCCATTCCTATTGGTAAAAAATCATAACCAATGGGCTTTGAGGAGGTTGCCCGAGGCCATATTAAAAATTAGTGTTAGTTTCTCAAGTCATTCGAGCTTTGAAGGCTAAGATCAGCAAGTTTAGGTTTTTGGCTATGGTTTTGGTACAAGTTTCGTATGGTTTGGAGTTTATATGAAGGAGATACAAGCACTCAAAGTTAAGATGTTGATTTGGGATCTATTGTCATCCTTTCAAGTGTAACGCACACGTTTGGATAGAAATTGAGGATCGGTGACCGCAACTAGAGAGAAATTTTTTGCGGCTATACTTTTTGTACACTGCTTATTGGATTCTAAGTTGAAGTGAAGGAGTTATTGGATTTTGAAGTTAGCACATGCAATCTAAGGGTAGTAAGTGACTCGATTTACTAGTGGTTGTGTCTTTAGCTATATCTTGAGCAATTTGACAAGGTTTTGGCTCAAAATTTCAAGAAATGTGTAATTTCATGTAAGTAAACTTTGTACATAAGTACTTTGACATTTGAGTATTGGATTCTTGAGATATTAAGAAAATAGTGCTCGGGTGCTTGTAAATTAGGGTTTAAAGCATCTGCTAGGGTTTCTTAGATGCCAAAAGATCGAGAGTTAATTTGTAGTGGTTTTTTTTTTTTTTTTTTTTAATAAAATTTAAGGGTGAATTCTACCTATTCCATAAATTTGAGACAAATTAAATACTTAGATCATGAGATATGAATTTCTAAAGTTTAGAACAAGAAAATCCTTTGCAAGAAAAATATGTTTTGAAGGGATTTTGTTATATTTTGAGTTTTATGCAAAATAAAGGAGTTTTGGGAGGCTAAGACAAGTTTCATATAAAGGTTTAAGCTACAATCTCTACAACTAGATATCCAGTATATTTCCAGATAGCAAATCACGCCATACGACACCAAAAAACATCCTTTCCATTGAAAGATCCTCTCAGAGGCGTGAATTCCAAGGAAGCTCTATTTGCTGTTCCAATTTTGAATCCAAGGAAAAATAATATCTTATCTCATGGAGTTAAACTCAAACCAATGAAAAAAAGAGGGTATTAGAAATTATCCTAAATTTGGAATCCTATGAAATTTTGAAGGATCTAGATGTTATTCGGCCTTCTATTTCTATGAAGCAACTTCTAACAGTCTGACCAAAGTACCGTTCTACATTGAATTCATCGTTAACAGTGCATAAGCAATGTAATAAGGAAGTTCGTGAAGTCAGTTTGAATCCTGACCTAGGTGCACTAACCATCGATGTTTTGATTGACGGTGTTACAATCTCTGGTATTCAAATGAATGGTGGTTCCAGCGTCAATTTAATGAACGCTGATACAATAGATGCTTTAGATTTGGAACACTTAATATCCATGACATTGGTATTACGGATGGCAGATCATAGCCAGTTTAAACTAATGGATATTTTACGGAGTGTTCAAACTATAATTACTAGTATTGCATATGAAATCGATTATATTATCTTTGGGCTACAACATTCAACTTTATCATATCCAATTTTATTGGAACGACCTTGGATTTATCATGTGAAGGCTAAGAATAATTGAGGTTGGGGTACTTTGACAATTAGCAAGGGCAGAGACAAATGGTGTTATAAATGTACCCAGTACACTATCACGGGGAGTCTCAATTGTTCTTAGCCTTCACATGATAAATTAAGGTCTACGAAGGTATTAAAGAGCACGAGTTGACCTGTTGGACATGATTTTTCTTGCATCATAAGTTCACTTTTTTTTGGACTTATGTTGATTTAAAAGGTATTCCCACTGAAGTCTGTGAGCATCGTATCATTTTAGAGGAGAATGCTAAATTGATATGGCAGAGGCAACATCGCCTTAATCCTAAATATTCCCTCATGGTGAAGGAGGAATTGGACAAGCTTCTTGTGCTTGATTTTATTTACCTGATATTGAATAGTGAATGGTTTCTCGAAACATCATGGTGCCAAAAAAGAATGGAAAAATCTATATTTGTCAAGATTTTTGAAAACTTAATAAGGCCATCAAGAAAGATTATTTTCCATTGTCTTTCATAAATAGTATATTAGACACCGTAGTTAGTCACGAATGTTATTTGTTCTTTGATGGATTTTTTGGATATAATCAAGTTCAAATTGCAATGGAAGACCAGCTCAAGATGACCTTTATTACGGTGTCGTGTTGTAACACGAGTATATAGTGAAAATAAAAAAAAAAAAAGAAAAAAAAGAAGGGGGATTTTATTAATATTCAGTTACCTCGAATATTGGGAGCATCGACCAACTCCAGCGCAAATACTGAGTGGTCAAGTTCAGTCACCTCGTTACAGTCGGCCGGGGCATACTGAAATGCTCCATTCGATTCTAATAACGGGAGTTAGCAGGATGAGAAGGATCAATTCACACGACGGGTTTGAAGAGCCAATTGGATCCAATTTTGAGAATCCAATCCGGGTCCTCTTACCCAATATGAGACCTGTATTGGTGGGGCAACCCAATGCAGTCTAGTTACGGAAAAATCCAGGTCTTACTACGGGCCTCAGCCAATCTGACGCGAAGACCAATTTGACCCAATTACGCAAGCATCCAGGTTACTACGGGCATCTTACCCAATATGGGACCTGAATTGGTCGGGCGACTCAATGTGGTCCCGATTACGGGGTTTCGATTCTGTTTCAGGCTGTCCTGTTCTCTGTGCCATTTCAGGGAACGTTGTTTACAGTAAATGGATCTTTTAAAGGTAAAAATGGAGGAGAAAGCTTTGATGACGTGAGCCAATTTTGGATCTAAGCTCTGACGGTGGGAGCCAATTCCGGATCTAAGATGGAAGATTGAAGAAATTCAGAGGATAAGGTTAGGAGAGAATATAGTTTTAGGGAGGGAGGTTTTTTTTTTCGGGGAATCGGGAAGGAGCTAGTTTTCAAGCTTTTGCAAGGTTACTAGTTCGGTTTCATTGGAGGGTTTTGAAGATCAAGGGAATTAGAGAGAGGAGCTTCATGCTTCGGGTCGGGGAAGGAAAGACATAGAATTTGGATTTTTCTTCTTCGTAGAGTTTTGGGAAGACTAAGGCAATCGCTGTTGAAGTCAGTGTTGTAATGGTGAATCGGGATTTTTAAATGAGGTGGGTTTGAATACTCTTGATTGTTTTGTAAAAATCGAGTTACGTCTGTGATTGAAGGATTAAAAGGGTGTCTATAGGATTGAGTATGCGGAGTGAATGAAATTTATTGGGTTAATCTAACAGGACAGTCAGTGGATACAAGATCGTAAGTACAAAGGGGTATTGAAGATTAACAGTTTGGGTTGTTCGGGATTCTCTGTAACGTCTAGAGACCTACCAGGTGGGGCAAAAAAAAAAGACTTCGACAAGCAGTCGAAGAGCATCCGTATAGATTTACGGTACATTGTTGCAGTCGTTTATATTCCAGCAGTCAAAAACTGATAGACTGCTTGACTATCGGTGAATCTCCATACTACCTTCTACAGCCAGATGCCCGGCATGTTCTCGAGCAGGAAAGCACGTAATACGACAACGGATTGGGACACATTTACTTTTTGCGTGATACCTTTTAGGATATGTAACGTCCCAACCATGTTTCAGAGAGTGATGACTCAAGCCATCTAAGACTATCTCCAGATGTTTATGGAGATCTTTTTAGATGACTTTTGTGTATTCAGTACCAAACAAGATTATCTTAATTGTCTAGGTAAATGTTTGGCTCAATACGTTAAGTTTGGGATATCGTTGAACTTGGATAAGTATCAATTTGGTGTTTCGTCAAGAAAATTATTAGAACATATTGTCTCCAGCTGTGGTATTGCTATGGATCTTGACAAAGTGAAGCATATCATTAACTTGCCCAAACCAGAGACGGTCTCTGGTGTTCAAGGGTTTATCGGCCATGTCAATTATTATCGATGATTCATTTATTCGTTTGTAGTTATTTGTCAACCTTTAACGAACTTATTGAAGAAACCTCCGTAAAATGAGACTAGCCCCATCTGGACAATGGAGTGTACTATGGCCTTTGAAGTGTTGAAGTCAAAATTAGTCTCTACACCAATATTGGTGGCCTCTCATTGGATGGAGCCCTTTCATGTGTACGTTGATGCATCCAATGTGGCTATTAAATCGGTGCTAAGTCAGAAGGATGATAAGGATTTGGATCATCCTATCTATTATGCTAGCTGACAATTAATAGTTGTCGAACGTAATTATAGTACTTCTGAACGAGAAGCATTGGATATGATATACTTGGTTCAGAAATTTTGGTACTATTTACTTGGGTATCCGTTTGTATTTTATATGGATCATGATGCCGTTAAATATATGATTAATAAGCTTCAATTGAGTGGACGCATTGCCGAATGGATCTTACTCCTATAAGAGTTTAATTTTACAATTATCGTACGACCTTGGAAGAAACATGCAAATATTGATCATTTATCCCGGTTGTCTAATATTTTTGGCAAGGAGCCTGTCTTGGATGCTCTTTTTGATGCCAAATTATTTGTGGTGGATGTGAATTTCGTCGGATGTAGTGAAATCATTCAGTTTTTGACCTTCCACACCTTTCTGTCGACTTTCATCGACAAGCTTAAGAAGCAACTCATTTTGAAGAGTACCTCGTACACGATGATTTGCGATGCTTTATATAAACAAGGCAAAGATGGAATTTTACGATGTTGTATCTTTCCAAGTGAAGTACAGTCGATCCAAGAGAGTTGCCATTTGGATAGTTGTGGTGGTGATTTTACGGAAGATAGTATTGCTCGCAAGGCTTTAATGGCCAGGTATTGGTGGCCCACAATATTTTTTGATGCGTACCAATTTGTTCGTTATTGTGATCCCTGTCAATAAATTGGTCGATCCATATGCACTTTAGCCATGCCATTAGTACTAATCTTGGCACATAAACTGTTTGAAAAATGAGGTATTGATTTTATCAGTCTAATCGTATCAACGTCCAATTCTTGCCAAAAGCTTATATTTTAGTCGCTATGGACTATGTAACCAAATGGGTCGAGGCTATTGCCACCCGCAATAATAATGCCAATATGGTGGCTACTTTTCTATACAAAAATATTATAACTCGATTTGGATATCCGAAGGAATTGGTTAGCGATCGTGGCACCTATTTCCTCAATGTTACTATAGCAGCCTTGATGAATACATACGAGATCAAGCATCGGAAAACCACTCCATATCATCCTCGCGCTAATAGACAAACGAAAAAGACCAATGGAATTTTATGTAAGGTCTTGACTAAGACAATTTTGGGGGCAAGTATCGATTGGAACACCAAATTCTTTGCGACTTTGTCGGCGTATCATACCGCATATGAAGTAACTACCAACTCTACTCCGTTTCAACTAGTTTACGGTCAAGAGGTAATTTTATCCATCGAATTGGAGGTTCAAAGTTTACGGATTGCCTTGGATGAACGATTCAATGAAAAAGTGTCATTACATTCTCGGTTGGTAAAATTAGAGGAATTGGATGAAATATGGGCTACAACTCTTTTTAACATAGAAGCGATTCAAAAATAGAGGAAGAGTTACTATGATAGTAAACTGAGTCCGAAGAGTTTTATGCCCAATGATTTGATCTTGTTGTATAATAGTTGGTTTAATCATTTTTTGGATAAATTTCAAGTTCGTTGGCATGGGTCATATCACGTGGTTGAGGATTTTTCCAATAGGTCTGGTCAATTGGAGGATTTTATGGGCCATCGATTCAATACCCACATTAATGGGAACCGATTACAATTATATAATACATATAATTCGGGATGGGTTTTTATTTTTTTAGAGGAGGTGACTTTGAATGGACATAGGATAGACCTAATTATGATATAAGTGCGTTAGGGTATAGAAGCGGCTGAAAAGATAGTTAGTAGTTATTAATAAGTCAGATGGGACGAAGGTGAGAAACGGACAGTATGGATAATATGTTGTCATGATCATTGGTAGTAAGAGAATAAGAGTGGGGCACCAGTTAGAGGTCATTCTATGTTGTCGTTTTTGGTTGTTTTTTTGAAATTGCTATTTCTTGTGTTTCTTGTATTTTTTAGAGTAGTAATTCCAGTTAAGCGCTTGATAGAGGGAGCATCATGGCAATTGAAAGTGCAAAGTGAGCAACGGATAAAAAAGACAATGGCCAAAATGTGAAAGCTAAACGCACATCAAAACCACCTTCTGTGATAATCATTACCAATATGGAGCTGATGAAGTTAGAAATCTGTTGGATGTTGAGAAGAATAAAAGACTTTCAAAATGCACAGTTGGGCCAGAAAAAATAGTAATTTTGTAGAATTCGATTAGGTAGTTTTTAAGAAGGTAACAATTGTGTATTTGCAAGGATGCTACACAGATAGGAGTGGGGCTATATAGAATAGATATTAGTTTGTTTTTATAAGATATTGATAAAATAGACTAATAGTCCATACAATAGTTAGTTCAGGATAACAGATGGTTAACTTAGTTATTAAAAGTAGTTAATTATAGGATTATGGTTAGAATCTGGGAATAAGGAGTAAGTATATAGGAGTTATAGAAGTTAGTCTGAGAGCTAGACTATGATAGTCATGAGACGGCATAAGCTTGGTGCTACCTCTTTGTTTCTTTGTTGTTGAAGAGTAATGGATAGTTTTTGAATATTGAGAAGTGAGTCTGTAGAATAAATCAGAGATTGATTTAAAAGATATTCATTATGTAATTGGAGTACTATGTGATTGAATTATATGAGAAGTTATTGGAAGATTGATTATGGATGGAAGATTATGATTGTTGTTTATTGAGAGTTGTGTGTGTGTTTCGACAAAGGAAGTTTGTGATTATAGAAATTGTGTGAATTCAGATTGGTTGGAGTGAAGTCTGTTATTTCTGGTGTTGGATGGAATTTATATATTTTGAATAGTCTTTTAAGAGTATGGAATTGCACATTGAGGTTATCAATTGATGAAGAAGTAGTATTACTGGAAAAAAGCATTATAGTATTTCTTGGTATTTTAGTGGTTCAGATTATGGTTAATTGAGTGACCCTAATATGCAAGCTCATGCGCTTAGTCTTTCTTTGAGTTCGAATCTCCCACTACAGGTTTATTCTGAAAGGAATTTGTAGAATAAGTAAAACAATAATTACAGTAGTCTTTTTTCTTCAATATAAAATATTATTGATGGCTGGGAGGACCTATTAACTATCTTCAAAAGAAACAAAGAAAAAAGTATACAAAAAATATAATTTATTGTATCTTAAATTTTTTTCAACATATGATTAATATTCATTGTAAAATTCATCCTTAAAAAGAGGAATAAGATTAAGAACTATGAAGGACATGAATTATAATAATAAAAACCTCAAGATATTCTTTCTGCACTAAAAAAGAGTAGATATTTACTTAAAATTAGCATAATATTAGAACTAAGATAGCTATTGCCAAAAACAAAAAGAATAAAGATTCTTGAAACTAGACTAAAAACAAGAAAAGAATTAATAAGAATGAAAAAGACTTCATTCTTGCATCTATATATACTATCTAATTAGAAATTATATAGCAATATTTTATAGAATTTCTAACATATATTTGAATTGTAAGACAAATTTCTTACATGTGCACTACATACTACCAATACATGTAATATGTGGCTAACTTGTTTGCTAAATTTTTGACCTATCAATCAACTATAAACATATCTAAATTCAAATCTATGTCTATATAGCTTCTAAGAAGCTTCATCATAAGATATTATCAAATCTACCTATACTTATTATCTATCTAATACTTCTTATTTATATATATATATATATATATATATATATATATATATATATATTTATCTAAATTAAATAAATTAGATAGAAATAAGTAGAAAGAAGTAGATTTAATAATATTTTGTAACGAAGCATAGTAGAAGCTTCATAGATATGGATTTGATTTTATATATGTTTGAAAACTTGGCCAACAAGTTGGCCATGTATTATACATGTTTATAACTTTTGGTACAAATTGGTCACTTATTGCACATATTTGTGATTTGTGGTATAAGTTGGCTATGTAATGCATATGTAGGAAACTTACTTTGTAAGTTGGATACATGCCAAATGTCTTATAAAATATTTTTATATAACTTCTACTTAAATAGTATATATAAAGGCTAGATTAAAATCTTTTTCACTTGTATCAATGCCTTTTTTTTTCTTATTATTTTTTTAATATTTTTTAGTCATTTTGTCTTTGGAAAGTCATTCTAATTTCAATGTCTTTGGAAAGTCATTCTAGTAGATTTTCATCTTTAAATCATCTTAGTGATATTTTTGAGAATAAAGATAAGGATAAGATAGTGTCAAGGACATGAACTAAAAGAGGATGCATAAACCAATGAAATCCATGTCAAAAAAAGAGTAACAAAATAGAAATAAAGAAATATGTATAATAAAAAAAATTGGAATGGCTTATTGTCAAAAGACAAGAAAACTTGAGACTCTTGAAACTAGACTAGAAGCAAGAAAAGAGTTGATAAGAGTGAAGAAGCCTTCACTATTGTCTCTATATATACTATCTAATAAGGGACTATGTGGTGATGTTCTATAGGACCTCCAATATGTATTGACTTTATAGGATATATGCCTTGACTTATAAGGTAAGTTTTTTTACATGTGGGCCACATAAGTAGCTTGGTCTTCAAGTTAACAACATGTGTAGTACATGGCCAACTTGTTGACCACTTTTTTAATCCAAAAAGTCAATTATAGATATCTATAAAGTCAAAGTAATATCTATGAAACTTCTAGAAAGCTTCTATAAAAGATATTATAGAATTAACTTACTTTAATCTATTTCTACTTACTTCTACCTATTTATATAAGTAAATACTAGCTTACATATGTATTTTTGTGACATTACCTCCCCTTCTAGAGACGAGTTCCTCTACAAGCGGTTATCATATGTTGAGAAAATCTATGATGCACAAATTGTATTCGCCACAGACTCAGATTTTTATTCTCTTTGAAGATGGTTGATAGGGCCTCTCAACCATCCATAATATCCCACACCAAGGCGAGAAGACCACCTTATTATTTGATCGTTGTTGAGGCCTTTATAACTTCCTTCAAATAAAATATTTCAAATACCATCAGGAGTTGTTTTTACCTCTAATAAAATTATCAAACATTGGGAGTCTCTTCTAAGGTTGTGATATCAAATATATTGTATCTCGCCATCTATTCAAAGAAAAATATGTCGTTCTTCAGGATCTTCATCTTGATTGCATTGTTTAGAAGGTTGTGACAATCACAATTTCTTGTCTAGTAAGTTAGCAAATAAAGACTCTTCAGTCAAATCCGCTGATTGTTGGTTTTTCATCTTCTTAGCATCACAACTACAAAGAAGTTACAAACAAGGATTGAAAGTAGAATGTTATCTTGCCTAGATCTTGTTTCTTTTATACATAAGATTATTATCTTGATTTTGATAGATATCATCAATGAAAAGACTCTATGTCCTTTGCTGCATTTCAAAGATTCTTTACTGGCTCCTATGTGCATTCACTAATATCATATCTGTACCAATGGATAAGATATTCTAATTTATTTTGATGTCGCCTTGAATCTAGGACTTCTTCCACTTCAAATTCTTTATTATGGTCTACTTCTATAAGAGAAGGTGGAGCTTGTCTTCTTCTTGGTATGTCTATTGACTTGTATGGTTTAAAAAGAGACATGTGAAATATTGAATAGATTTTCATTGGCTCCGGTAGGTATAAACAATATGCAATTAGATTGATTTATATAGAAATAGGAAATGATCCAACCCTATGATAGTCCAACTTGTCACAAGGATGAGTGGTCTTCATATAGCAATGAAGTAACTATACCTTATCACCCATATGGAATGATGGTTGTTCCTTTTGATAGACATTTGCATTGATATTTTGTTGTTCTTGAGCTTCTTTTAATTGCGCCTTTATTGTTGTATA
Source organism: Physcomitrium patens (assembly GCF_059467195.1). Lineage (NCBI taxonomy): Eukaryota > Viridiplantae > Streptophyta > Bryopsida > Funariales > Funariaceae > Physcomitrium > Physcomitrium patens. Next base: position 17,035,241 of record NC_143415.1, on the reverse strand, counting down.
TAGCATTGACAAATGATTTGCTAAATCTTCTGCCACAAGATTATCAGCTTTTAAAAAGTCAAAAGTATCAAGTCATGGATGATAATTATAATTGATAAAGAAAGGTATTTTTTTTATAGAAGAATGTATCATATTATTATAAGCAAATTCTGCCAATGGCAAAAAAATTGTCCAATTATCTTATTGGTAGTTGATGGTACATCTTAAATACTATTCTAAAACTTAATTAATACCCTCCGTTTGTCCATCAATTTGAGGATGGAATGCCAAAGATAGTTTTATATCCATTTTTAGAATCCTAAAAAGAATCAGCCAAAATCTTGATACAAATTGAGTTCCCTTATTGGATATAATATCTTTGGATAATCCATGATGGCAATAAATATTGTCAAGAAAGAGTTTAGCTGTTTCTTCACTTACAGTAGATTTTATACATGGTATAAAATATACCAATTTGGTAAAACAATCTATTATGACAAATATAGAGTCATAAGAATGTAAGATTAGATGATCTATGATAAAATCCATAGAAACAAAAGACCATGGTTGTTCTAGAATAAGTAATGGTTGAAAAAGTCCGTAAGGTCAATGACAAGGAGTTATTGATCTTGAAAAAATGCCGCATGACTGAACAAAGTCTTTCACACCCTTTCACATTTGTAGCTACTAAAAATCTCTAGATATAAGCTCCAAAGTCTTGTTGTATCTAAAATATCCTGTTGTTGGAAAGTCATGACGTGCTTGAAGAAGATGTGATTGTGCTTCTCTTTTTGGAATATATAATCGACCTACAAAATAAAATAGGTTATTTTTGAACTCAAACTTAGAAGTATCATGGGACTTAAAAGAAGGATTCTTGATATTGTGAACAAGAGGATGAGAAGACATACTTGATTGGATTTATTTCACAAGCGTCAAATCAACAGTCAATGTTGATTTTATTATTCAAAGATGAAAATACTCTAGCTTTAAGAAAATTATTCTTTGCTAATCAAAAGATGCATCATTTCTTTTGTTGAAGATAAGAATGTCTTAAAAGGAAGTTTGATAAACCTTGCTATTTTTTGAGTTGATATGTGAACTTGAAATGAAATCTTGATAAAAACATGCTTCAATAGGCTTGGCAACAATTTAAAATAGGTACTGACATAAAGTACTCAAGGTTCTTATGATTTGTATATATAATAACTAGATTAGAAGTGCTTTTTAGATGATGATGCCATTCTTGAAATAAATACACAATTACAAGAAGTTTTTTATCGTAGATTTCATAGTTAATCTCGGCTGCTGAGATTGTTGTGGAATGAAAAGCTATTGGATTAAGTTTATCATTTGTTTCTATTTGTGATAATATGACACCCTAAGCAAAGTTTGATGCATCTATTTTCATATAAAATGCCTTAGAAAAGTTGACGTGATACAAGATTGGTGTAGAAATAAAGATTGACTTCAAAGTTTCGAAAAATGCTTCAGCTTCTTTGTTCCACTCAAGTTTGTCTTTACAAGTCAAAGATATAAGTGGAGCTGTAATTCAAGAGAAGTCTTTGACGAAGATCCGATAATAGTTGATAAAGTCCAAAAAATATTAGATATCTTTTATCATTTTTAGAATCTTCTAATCAATAATCGTTTGAACTTTTTTAGGATCCATCATAAGTCCATCGTTTGAAATGATGTATTCTAAGAAATCGACTTAAGTAGTATAGAATACATACTTTTCTATCTTGGCATAGAATCTCAAATCTCTTAATTTTTGTAACACATAATAAATATGAAGTTCATGTTTATTTGTATTCTTAGAATAGATCAAGATGTTGTCTAGAAAATAAACAACAAAATCATCTAAAAAATCTCAAAAAACATCATTCATTAGATGTCGAAAAGTTGGCAATACATTTGTAAGTTCAAAAAGTATGACATTGTATTCAAAATGTCCATACCTATTTCAAAATATAGTCTTTTATTCATCTCTTTCTTTACTATGTATTAGATTATATGCTCCTCGTACATCTATTTTTCTTTAGATCTTAGCTTGATTCAGTTGATTGAAAAGTCTGGATATCAAAGGTAGAAGGTACCTATTCTTAATAGTGATCTTGTTGAGTCCTCCATAATCAACACACATCTGCAATGTCCCATCTTTCTTCTTTACAAATAAGATTGAAGCTTCTGCTGGTGATTTGAAATGGCATATGAAATTCTTGGCTACAATCTCTTTAATATATTCCTTGAATTCAGCTAATTTATTTTGTGATAAACTATAGATTAGTCCAAATGGCATTTGTGCTCCTTCTTGAAGGTTAATTGAATAGTCATAGGGATAATGTTTTGAATGAGTATTCACATCCTTCTTTTCAAATACATCTTGAAATTCTTGATATTCATAGAGAATGCCACTTGAAGTCTTTGCATCATTAGAAACAAGTGTGGCGTAAATGATATAAGGTAATCCTTCGTTTGTAGCATGTAAGAAAGCTCTTGCACCTACAAATATAGGTTTAATTGTACTATACTTATGACTTTCTACTAGATTAATTTTACTCTTAATTACACTTTTAGAAAAATGAAGGATACAAGAAATCCAATCTATGCAAGGATTATATTTTTTTAACCATGATAAACTTAAAATAATAGAATTAGAAGAAGATTTAATTATGTTAAAGATTACTCAACTACTATGACTATTTATTGCTACATCTGTAGGAAGTATTTCATGGATAATATTTCCAAAAGACAATGGACGACCATCTATGACTTCTACATGAACAGGTTTGTTTTTTTGTACTAACAGTATTTTATGACTTTTTACAAATTCTTTATCTAAAAAACAAATTGAGGCTTCTGAATCTATCAAAGTGGAGACTTTATAATTACTAGGTCCTAAACGCACATCTATTATAAAATAAAGAGAAGGTTCTAAAGAGGGGATAGGACCTTCATTAAAAATTGTACAAGATTCCAGCCACATGATCCCTATTGAAGATAGACAAATTCGTTTTCTGACACATTATCTTCTTTGACAGATGTGCTCTTTGTTTTGTGATTTTGTTGCTTCTTTAGATGATATTAAGCAATATGTTTAGATTCTCTATAATATAAGCACAATCTTTCTTGATGGCAATAAATCTTTTCTTTCTCAATAAGAGGTTTAAAATATACTATATTAATTTGCAAATCTTCTATTTTTGAATATATGTCTTGAGAAGATGTTGGTATTGCCATCAAATTGTACTAACATTGAGGCCCATTTGTGCAACTCTTAGATCAAAATTCAAAAAATCTATTGTCTCATTTCACAACAAAGTCAATTGTTTCATTCAATATTTGAGGATCATGTAATTTAACCATCAATTTATTTATTTCTTATTGTCATCCATAGAAAAATTGACTAATAAGTGTAGCATCATTCTACTTGATATTAGTTGTAAGTTATCAAAATTGTGAAGTATATAATATTACAGATTGATTGCCTTGTTGCAAAATATATATCTTATTAGTTGCAATACAAGTTGCATCATGTTTTCATTACATGGACTAAAATTTTACCAAAATTTTCCTCCAAATTATTCAATATCTCATCGTTCAAAAAAAGATAAAAAAAACCATGATAGTGCTAAACCTGAAAGAAGTATATCAATGAATCTAACTTGTGATCCTAAAATTAGATAGCTTTGAGATTGAAGTTCAATCACAAGTTGTACTTGATTAATAAATCCTCAAAATTTAGATCTTATACTATCAAACTTCTCGAGTAAAGTAACTCTTGGTTTTTTAACACTTGAAGGATGTTCTACCATGGGTGGAGGGATATGATTTGGTTCAGATATTGAAGCAGCTCTAATTATCTCTATATCCTCACTTCTTATCATTCTTGTTGATCCTTGTGATAGGAAGCTAAATTGATGTATTACAACCATCAACTCCCTCAATTACTCTTTCATTTGTGCCATTGTACTCTTCATTTCAATAAGCTCTACCATAATAACATTCAAAAAAATATCCAATACCACTTAAGACAAGTAAAAGAAAAGACTTGACAATAAAGAAAATACTAAGAATAATATCAATATAAAAGAAGATAATCAGTAACTTCTAAGATGCTTATGTCTTATCATGAAAAAGAAATAATCCACTCTTTATCAAGATAAGATTAAGCTCTGATATTGTAAGTATATTCTTGATAATCTGTCAAAGACATGAACTAAAAGATGATGCATAAATCAATGAAATTTTTATGAAAGAAAGAGTAAAAAAATAGAAATAAAGAAGTACGTTGTCATAATATGTGAAGTCTTACTTAAAAATGCTCCGAGCACTTGGCTGTGGAAGAAAAAATGGAAATTGCAACAACAAAATCCTAATTCTAATAGAACACTATCAATGCTAAACAAGCTTTAATCAAATTCAGAGAAACCTCAAAAGAAATCAAAAGAAACAATAAGAAATTTTAAAGAAATATTAGAATGATTACAAACATATTTCAAATACATCTCAATTTGATCTTAATTTATTGTAGTTAAAATTTTATTGGACTTCATTCAAACTTTAGTCCAAAAACTAACTAAATCTTAAATCTTAAACAAGTTCAAATAAAACCTTAAATCCTAAATCAAATCCTAACCAAACCTTAACCAAATCTTAAATCCTAAACCAAATCCTAAACCCTAAATCAAATCCTAATCAAATATTAAATCCTTAATCAAATCTTAATCAATCCTAAATCAAACTCTAAATCCTAAATCAAATCCTAATCAAATCCTAATCCTAAACCAAATCCTAATCCTAAATCAAACCTTAACCAAATCCTAACACTAAATAAAATCCTAACCAAACCTTAATCCTAAATTAAATCCTAATCAAACTCTAATCTTAAATCAAATTCTAACCAAATCCTAATCTGAAATCAAATCCTAACCCAATTCTAATCCTAAATCAAATCCTAACAAAATTCTAAATCAAACTTTAATAATTCTTACAATAAATTTACACCTCAATTACTAATGAATAATCCATTGATCTTAACTCAAAATTTGCATGCTTTTTAATCATTAAATTGAAAATAAGCAAAAAAGAAATTAAAAAGGATCAGAATTAATAAATAGATGATAGCCTCAAAAACGTGCTTGGATATTGACTCTTTCTCCGACCTTGATGCCAATCTCTCAAAGACAAAATCTCTCTTTTTCACCATTCAATTGATCTCAAAATTTTCATACACATATGAAAATAAGTCTAATATCTTCTCACACAAATTTTACTCCAATCTAACTAGTAGATTGCAAGAAATCTTAAAAATCCTTATTCAACCTAAAATTCTACTATTTGACACCTTAATCCACTTAAACCTCAATAACCCTTAATTCAATCATTAGATCGAGCTAAGATTTATAACACATATTAAGCACAACTATGACCATTAACTTACAAATTTCACCTACAGATCTATTACAAAACTCTTGAAATTGCCCAAAATAACAACCTTATTTTATTTCACAAAGCCCAAATCATCTGAAAACAATCTTGACTTTATAAAGCTCTTACAAAGTCATAACAACTCCAAATCGCCCAAAAACAATGCTTATAGAAACCATATCTAGTTTTCAATCAAATTTCACTCTTTAATCTGCAAAAGAACTCCCAAAGTCATCGTTGAGACTTAGTTTTGTGCCTCAAGATTTGATTTTGACCCTAGTTCATAACCGGCTCTCTCCGGGTTCCAATATCTAATTTTTCTAAGTAAATTTTGCTAAAATTTATTCTTAATTTCCTTCTAAAGATGCCTATATCATTTATTTTTCTAATCTACTTTGTTTTGCCTTATGTATGGTCCTACAAAGTAAGTAGAAGTCACCTTTCTAAAAAGGCAGCATTGGTACCTCTTAATTTTACTACCCTTTTAACTATTAATTATATTTCTAAGATAATTTGCTCTAATACTTTGATTTAAGATCTCCTACATTATAATAATTTCCACACTCTTTCTCCTATTAGTCGTGTTACATCATGACAACGTATATTAAAAAGAAACTGGAATGGCTTTTTGTCAAAAGACAAGGAAACTTGAGACTCTTAAAACTAGACTAGAAGCAAGAAAAGAATTGACAAGAATAAAGAGCTCTTCACTCTTGTCTCTATATATACTATCTAACTAAGGGCTATGTGACAATATTCTATAGGACCTCCAATATGTGTTCACTTTGTAGGATACATATCTTGACTTACAAAATAAGTTTTTTTACATGTAGGCCACATAGTTAGCTTGATCTTCAAGCTAACATGTGCAATACATGGCCAACTTATTGACCACTTTTCAAACCCAAAAAATTAATTATAGATACCTATAAAGTGAAAGCAACATCTATGAAGCTTCTAGAAAGCTTCTAAAGAAGATATTATAGAATTAACTTACTTTTACCTACTTCTATTTATTTCTACCTAATTATATAGGTAATTACTAGCTTATATGTGTATGTCCATGACAAATAGACTACATGTAGTGGATTTTCATAGAAGAGACATCTTGATGATATTTTTGAAATATCAAAGTAACTTAAAAAAAAAAAAAAAAAAAAAAAAAACAACACAAAGATGTGTTTTGTGATGATTATTATATCTTTTATTTTAATTAATAAAGAATTCAAATTTTGAAGCTTAAAAAAAAGTCTGTTGTGATTGATTAGAATCTTTGATTAATTTTTATAAATACATAAATGTAAACCAATAATTACGTATATGATTTTGATAAAAATAGATTAATTCCATAATATCTTCTAAAGAAGCTTTTTAAAAACTTTATAGATATTGCTTTGACTTGATAGGTATCTATAATTGACTTTTTAGGTTATAAACATGGTCAACAAGTTGGCCATATACCACACATGTTAGTAGCTTGAAAAAAAAGCTAATTATGTAGCCCACATATAGAAAACTTGCTTTAAAATCTAAAGTATGTATCCTGCAAAGTCAACACATATTAGAGGTTGTATAGAACATCACCACGTAGCTTATATATAGAGACAAGAGTGAAGCCCTCTTCATTCTTGATAATTTATTTCTTCCTTCTAGTCTAGATTTTAGAGTCTCTAGTTTCCTTGGCTTTTAGCAATAGTCAATCCAATTTCTTTTTAATATACATACTATTTTATTTTTATTTTATCATTTTTCTTTTAATACAAATTTTCCAAGTTTATGCATCTTCTTTCAATTCATGTCTTTAATATATTGACAAGTGTACACTTATAATATTAGAGCTTTATCTTATCTTAATTAAGAATTGATTACATCTTTTTTATATAAAAAATAAGCATATTAGAAGTTACAGATTACCCTCTTCTAAACTAATATTATTCTTAGTATCTTCTTTACTATCAAATTTCTTCTTCTGCTTGTCTTGAGCAATATTAGACATTTATTTTTCAAGTATTATTATGGAAAATCTTGTTGAAATAAAAAGTGTAATGGTACAAATACAAGAGGAATTAAGAGAGTTGATACTTATGATGCATCAACTTAGTTTACCACCACAAAGAGCAACAAAAATAGCAAGAAGTGAAGATATAGATATGATTGAAGTTGCTTCAATATTTCCATCCAATCATATTCTTTCTCCTATGGTGGAACATCTTTCTAATACTAAAAAACTAAGAATTGCTCTGCTTGAGAAATTTGATGGTATAAGATTCAAGTTTTAAAGATTTATCAATCAAGTAAAATTTGTAATTGACCTTCAATCCCAAAGCTATCCAACTCCAAGATCATAAGTTAGATTCATTTGTTCACTTCTTTCAAGTTCAATATTATCAAGATTATCATCTTTTTTTGAATGACGAGATCCAATATTGGATAATTTGGAGGCTATTTTATCAAAGTTTTGATCAATGTATGGAAAACATGATGTAACTTGTATTAAAATCAACAAGATTCATATTTTATAACAAAGTAATTATAATTATCGTTTTACTTATTTTACAATTCTTTTTGGAATAAACCTATATAGGAAAATTCGAACACAAGGAAAGACTAAGTACATGAGCTTACAAGTTAGGGTCACTCAATTAACTGTAATCCGGACCACTAAAACACCAAGAAACACTATAATGCTTCCTTCCAGAAGCAATACTCCTTCATCAACTGATAACTACAATGTGCAACCTTGCACTCTTAAAAAACTGCTCAAAACTCATAAATTCCATCCAACACTAGGAATAACAGACTTCACTCCAACCAATCTAGATTCACAGAATTTTTGAAATCACAGACTTCCTCTATCGAAACACACACACAACTCTCAATAAACAACAATCATAATCTTCTATTCATAATCAATCTTCCAATAACTTTTCATATAATTTAATTACTCAGTACTCCAATTACATAATCAATAACTCATAAATCAATCTGTGATTTATTCCACAGACTCACTTCTCAGTATTCAAAAACTATTCATTAGTCTTCAATAATAAAGAAAACAAAGAAACAAAGAGGTAGCACCAAGCTTAACTCCGGCTCATGACTATCATAGTCTGGCCCCTCAACATACTTCTACAACTCCTATATAATTACTACTAATTTTGAAATTCTAACTACAATCCTATTATAACTACTTTTAATAACTAATTTAACCATCCGTCCTCCTGAACTGACTATTCTATAGACTATTAGTCTATTTTATCAATATCTTATAAAAATGAACTAATATCTATTCTATAGTAATTGATCCATAAGAATATATGCTTCACAAATTTGATAACTTATAATTGATATTGAGTGGAATGATGGTGCACTAATTAGCCAATTTTTCTATGGATTACAATATGAGGTAAAAAAATTGATGTTCAACTTACTTGATCTTTAAACATTAAGTTAAGCAATTGACTTTGCTATGAAGTATGACAATCAACTTTTTGAATTTTGATATGAGAGTCAAATAAGTGGGCTTCAACGTTACTATAATTCAATTGCAACATCGTTGCCTCTTCAACACATATATTCAAAAATAAAAGATACACAATTTGATGTAGTACAAGTCAAACCTTTTACTAAATAAGAAAAGACTCGTTGCCATCAAGAAAGATTATACTTATATTATGGAGAACCTAAGCATATTATTTAATATTTTCTAAAGAAATGATGTAATTATAAAATGAAGAGTATAAATATCAAAGAAAATAATATATCAAAAAACAAGTTTGTCCAACTACAATAGGCAACGTGCAGCTAGAACCTTATAGAATATCTAATGAAAGTCCTATTCTCTCTTCAGAATCCTCTCTTTGTTTTATATTAAATATTATTTTAGAACCTGTACATTACAAATCTTTTGTCTTATTAGATTCAAGAATTTCAATGTATTTCTTGGATGAAAAATTTGCTAAAAGACTTAATATAGCCTTAGTAGGAAAAACTAAATCTATTCACGTAGAAGTCATAGATGGTTGCTCGTTGTCTTCTAGAGATGTTACTCACAAAATCCTTTTTATAGAAGTAATAATTAATGGTCATAATAGCTTTGTGGTATTTAATATCATTAAATCTTTTTTTAATCCAATCATTTTAGGTTTATTGTGGTTAAAAAATTATAATCCTTGAATAGATTAGATATCTTGTACTCTAAATTTTTCTAAAAGTATAAGTAAGAGTATAATTAATCAAGTAAAAAATCACAAGTCTAGTATAATTAAACATATATTTGTAGGTGCAAGATCTTTCTTTTATGCTACAAAAGAAGGATCACCTTATATCATTTATGCCACACCCGTTTTTAATGGTGCAAAGACTTCAAGTAGTATTTCAAGCCAATACTAGGATTTTTAAGATGTATTTGAAAAAAAAATGAATATTCTTTTAAAACATTGTTCCTAGGACTACTCAATTGACCTTTAAGAAGGAATACAACTACCATTTGGACCAATCTACAATTTATCACAAAATGAGTTGGCCATACTTAAGAAATATATTGAAGATAATCTAGCCAAGAATTTCATATACCATTACAAATCTCCAACAAGAGTCTCAATTCTATTTATAAAAAAAAATAGATCATTGCTAATATATGTTGATTATCGATGATTCAATAAGATCACTATCAAAAATAAGTACCTACTACCTTTAATATCTGAAATTCTTGATCAATTGAATCAAGCTAAGATCTATATAAAAATATATCTACAAAGAACATACAATCTGGTATGCATCAAAGAAGAAGATAAATAGAAGATTGAATTTCGAACCAAGTACAGATATTTTGAATATAATGTCATGCCTTTTGGACTTAAAAATGCACCAATAACTTTTTAACATCTTATGAATAATGCTTTTTGAGAGTTTTTGGATGATTTTGTTATCTATTATCTAGACAACATCTTGATCTATTTTAAGAATATAAAAAACTATAAACTTCATGTTCCTTATGTATTACAAAAATTAAGAGATAAGGGACTCTATACCAAGATAAAAAAGTGTGTATTCCACACTACTTAAGTTAACTTCTTAAGTTACATCATTTCAAATGATGGACTTATGATAGATTCTAAAAAAGTTCAAACTATTATGAATTGGAAGATCCTAAGAATGGTTTAAAATGTCCAATGTTTTTTAGAATTTGACAATTACTATTGGATCTTCATCAAGGACTTCTCTCAAACTGGAGCTCCACTTACATGTTTGACTTATAAAGACAAACTTCAATAGAATTAAGAAGCGGTGTCATGTTGTAACACGAGTATACCGTGAAAATATAAAAAAAAAAGGACTTTTATTAATGTTCAGTTACCTCGAATATTGGGAGCAATGACCAACTCCAGTGCAAATACTGAGTGGCCAGGTTCAGTCACCCCGTTACAGTCAGCCGGGGCATACTGAAATGCTCCGTTCGATTCCAATAACGGGAGTCAGCAGGAAGAGAAAGGACCAATTCACACGACGGGTGAGCCTGGTTCGAAGAGCCAATTGGATCCAATTTCAAGAATCCAATCTAGGTCCTCTTACCCAATATGAGACTTGAATTGGCCGGTCAACCCAATGCAGTCTAATTACGGGAAAATCGAGGTCTTATTATGGACCTCAGCCAATCTGACGTGAAGGACCAATTTGATCCAATTTCGGGAACATCCGGGTCTTACTACTGGACTCTTAGCCAATATGAGACCTGAATTGGTCGGGCGACTCAATGTGGTCCCGATTATGGAATTTTGATTCTGTTTCAGACTATCCTGTTCTTTGTGTCGTTTCAGGGAACGTTGTTTTCGGTAAAAAGATCTCTTAAAGGTAAAAATGGAGGAGAAAGCTTTGATGACAAGAGCCAATTTCGGATCAAGCTCTGACGGTGGGAGCCAATTCCGGATCCAAGACGGAAGATTGAAGAAATTCAAAGGATAAGGTTAGGGGAGAGAATAAGTTTTTGGAGGGTTTTTTTTTGAAGGATCGGGGAGAGCTAGCTTCATGCTTCGGGCGGGGAAAGAAGATAGAGAATTGGGTTTTTTTTCTTCATAGGGTTTTAGGAAGACTGAGGCAATCGTTGCTGAAGTCAGTGTTGTAATGGTGAATCGAGATTTTTAATGAAGTGGGTTTGATTACTCTTGACTGTTTTGTGAAATCGAGTTACGTCTATGATGAAGAGTTAAAAGGGTGTCTATAGGATTGAGTATGCGGAGTGAATGAAATTTATTGGGTTAATCTAATAAGATAGTTAGTGGATACAAGATCGTGAGTATAAAGCGGTATCGAAGATTAGCAGTTTGGATTGTTCGCGGTTCTCTATAACATCTAGAGACCTACCAACTGGGGCAAAAAGGACTTCGACAAGCAGTCGAAGGGCATCCATATAGATTTACGATGTATTCTTACAGTTGTTTGTATTCCAACAGTCAAAAACCGATAAACTACTTGAATATTGGCGAATCTCCATACTACCTTCTACAGCCAGACGCCCGGCGCGTTTTCGAGCAGGAAAGCACGTAATACGACAGCGGAAGCAATATTTGAAGCTTTAAAAATAACCTTTATTTTAGAAATAATCTTGTATCACATTAACTTCTCTAAGGTATTCTTTATGGAAATAGACACATCAGACTTTGCTTTGGTTATTGTATTATCTCAAATGGGAATAGATGATAAACTGCACCTAGTAGCTCTTCATTCCGGTGTCGTGATGTAATATGACTAGTAGGTGAAAGGGTGAAGAAATATATCATGTTTTGAGGATTTCACTTCAAAAATTTTGTAGCAAACTATCTTGGAAAAATAGATATTAGTACAAGGGTAGAAAAATTAAAGGTGCTAATGCTGCCTTTTTTACAAATTATGCTTCTATTTACTTTGTAAGGCCATAAATAAGGCAAAATAAGGTAGATTAGAAAAATAAAGGATATAGACATATGTAAGAAGGAGTTAGGAGTGCAAATTAGTAAAAATTACCTCAAAAAGATGAAAGTTGATACCCGGAGAGGGCCGGTTATGAACTAAGGTCGAAATCAGACCCTGAGGCACAAAACCGAGTCTCGACGACGACTCCGGGACTCTTTGGTTGATCGGAGAGTGGGGTTTGAGAGAAGATTGAATAAGGTTTCTATGGGCATTGATTTTGGGTGATTTGGAGTTGATATGACTTTGTAAGAGCTTTGCAAAAAGGAGGTTTGTTTTGGATGACTTGGATTTTATGAAATAAAATAGGGTTTATGTATTGCACGATTTTGAGAGTTTTGTTGCAGATCTATGAGTGAAATGTTTTGGGTTCATGATTATAGTTGTGTTAAATACATGTTGTAAATTTGAGCTCAATCTAACGATTGTAGTGAGAGATATTTTGGTTTAAGTGGGTCAAGGTCTCAGAAAATAGAATTTTAGGTCCAGTTAGAGTTTTTTAGATTTCATGCAATCTATTAGTTGGATTGGAATAAATCTTATGTGAGAGAGTATTAAACTTGTTTTTCTATGTTCATGAGAAATTTGAAACCAATCGATTGGCGCAAAGAAGAGAAATTGGCTCTGGAAGGTTGGCATTAAGATTGGAGAAGGAGGCCAGCTAACACCCGAACACATTTTTGAGGTTTTCGTCAATTTGGTAACTCAGGTCCTTTTCAAATTTTTTGTGCTTGTTTTAAACTTGATTTTTAAGAAGTATGCAAATTTTGAATTGAGATCAACGGTTTATTCATTAAATATTGAGGTTTAAATTTGTCATAGGAATTACTAGGATTTGGATTAGGCTTTGGTTAGAGTTTGATTTAGGGTTCGATTTAGAGTTTAGGGTTTGGATTAGGGTTTGGTTAGGATTTGATTAGGGTTTAATTTAGGGTTTGTATTAGGATTTGGATTAGGATTTGGATTAGGATTTGGATTAGGATTTGAATTAAGATTTGATTTAGGATTTGGATTAGGGTTTAGGGTTTGGTTAGGGTTTAGGGTTGGATTAGGGTTTGGATTAGGGTTTAAGGTTTAGTTAGGGTTTGATTTAGGATTCGGATTAGGGTTTTGTTAGGATTTGATTAAGGTTTGATTTAGGGTTTGAATTAGGGTTTAGATTAGGGTTTGGATTAGGGTTTGGATTAGGATTTGGTTAGGATTTGGTTAGGATTTAGGGTTGGATTAGGATTTGGGTTAGGATTTAGGATTTGGTTTAGGGTTTAGGATTTGAAATAGGATTTGATTTAGGGTTTAATTTAAGGTTTGTTTAGGATTTGACTTAGGATTTAAGATTTATTAGGATTTAAGATTTAATTAGGTTTGGTCTAAAGTTTGAGTGAAATTCAATAGGGTTTTAATTAGAATTAAATTAAGGTTGAATTGACATATATTTGAGTAATATTTGTATTCATTCTAATATTTCTTTAAGAATTTTATTGTTTGTTTGAAATTTCTTTGAGTTGTTTTGAATTTGATTACGTTTGTTTACCATTATTATAGTCTAATTAGAGCATTGTTAGTATTCTATTAGAATTAGGATTTTGTTATCGCAATTTCTATTCTTCCTTCTACAGCTAGGTGCCCAGAGCATTCTCAAGCAAGACTTCACACATTACGACACCGAAAAATTTTTAATTGCCGAGATGAACTATGACATCCACAATAAAGAGCTTCTCGCAATTGTGGATTCTTTTCAAGAATAGCACCATTATCTAAAAGACACTTCTAATTAGGTTACTATGTATATAGATCACAAGAATCTTCAGTATTTCATATCACCTCATGTTTTGAATCATCGCCAGGCTTGTTGAAGCATGTCTTTGTAAAGATTTGAATTCAATATCACTTATCAATGAAGAAAAAACCAAAAAAAAATTGATGTCTTTTTTAGACGTTTTTATTTTGAACCTAAAGAAAGAGATGCAGCTTTTGATCTTCTTGTTCATAATATTAAGAATACTTCTTATAAGTCTCGTGATACTTCTAAGTTTAAGTTCAAGAATAACCTACTTTATTTCAAAGGACACCTATATGTCCCACAAGAAGAAGCATGTTTATATGTTCTTCAAGTACGTTATGACTTTCGAAAAATAAGATATTTTGCATATAATAAGACTTTGAAACTAATATCTAGAGATTTTTGGTGGCCACAAATGTAGAAAGCTATAAAAGACATTGTTCAATCGTGTAACATTTATTCAAGGTAAAAAACTCCTCAACATCGATCTTATAGACTTCTTCAACTATTACCTATTCTAAAACAACTATAGTCTTTTATTTCTATGGATTTTTTTACGGATCTTTTAATTTCAAGATCATATGATTCTATATTTGTAATAGTAGATTCTTTTACCAAAATAGCACATTTTGTACCATGCACAAAATCTATCACAAGTAAAGAAACTGCCAAGCTTTTCTTTGAAAATATCTATTGATATCATAGATTGCTAAAAGATATTATATAGGATAGGACGACTCAATTTGTATCAAGATTTTGGAGAACTCTTTTTAAGATTTTAGAAGTGGACATAAAGCTTTCTTTGACCTTTCATCCTCAAACTGATAGACAAATAGAGTGCATAAACCAAGTTTTGGAGCAATACTTAAAATATACCATCAATTATCAATAAGATAATTGCAGAACCTTCTTGCCATTCACAGAGTTTGCTTATAATGATATGATGTATTTTTTTATGCAACAAACATCTTTTTTTGCCAATTATAGTTACCATCCATGACTTTATACTTTTGACTTTTTAAAAGTTGATAATCCTATAGCAAAAATTTTGGCAAATTGTTTGTCAAAGCTACATGCAACAATAAAGGTGCAATTAAAAGAAGCTCAAGAACAACAAAAGAACAACACAAATACCTATCAAAAGGAACAACTATAATTCAATGTAGGTAATAAGGTATGATTACTTTGTCATAATATCAAGACTACTCGTCCTTTTGATAAGTTGGACTACTACAAGATTGGACTTTTTTCTATTTGAGGACAAATCAATCTAGTTGCTTATCAATTACATGTGCCGAAGTCAATGAAGATCCATCCTAACTTCCACGTTGTCTGGATAAAGAGAATTTGCCTCAAGAAAGCATTGGGCTTCTAGCTGTCACTAAATACTCAATCAAGTCTAAGATATAAAAGTATCAAGTTTATATATATATAATATTTTCTCTTTTAGGACAATTACATCAATACATGAGCCCAAGTACCAAGAAAGTATCCAAATGTATGCTAAAGTATCATAAAACCTTATATATCCTTATGAAAAATGTTTCTCAAACTTCAACAATTCATATCTCATAATTGGACTGTCTTGACAATCTAAAATTTTACATGAAGTACTGATATACTTTCAAAAACGTCTACAATAAAATTCAATTATAAATTCATTACAAATCTTGAGATATCACCAAAATCCTAGCAGTAGCTTTAAACCCTAGCTTACATATACCTGAGTGCTATTTTCTTCATCTCTCATAAAATAAATACTTAAATACCATGAAACTTTGATTTATAGCTTTTTAACCAAAAAATTCACATTTATAGGAATTTTGAGCCAAAAATTCATCCAAAAACTTAAGATATAGCTCCAACCATTACTATCAACAAAATCACTCACTTACTGCCTTTGAATTACATGTACTATCTTCAATGCCTTATAACTCCTTCATTCAGACTTTGAATTCATCAAAAAATATATGTAAAATATATCTAAGAAAGTGTTCTCTCCAACTCCAGTTGTTGATGTTTCATTGTTCTCTATATGCATATGTTATGCTTCAAAGAGTAAAAGTAGGTACAAATTTGACACCTTAACTTTGAATACCTATATCTCCTTTACAAAAATTCAAAATCATACAAATTCTTCACTCAAATTATATCCAAAACCTTGAACTTGCTGATGCTAGCCTCCAAAGCTCAAATGACTTCAAAAAAAAAAAACCCTAATTCCTAATAAGGCCTCGGGCAGCCTCTTTGAAGCCCATTGGACATGGCCTTCGACTAATAGGAATGAAGATCCCTATTCCTTGTCTTCATCCATCCATACATTGCTTTCATCCCTTCCAATAAGCCTCCTACTAGTTAAAAACTTCTTCTTTAGGGTCTAATCTCTCCTCAAGGCTTCATACTAACATTTAGGTTCTATAATTTTTTTGAAATGCTATAATTAAAAAGTTAAAACTCAAAATAAAGTTTTTTAAATCTATTCTCTTTAAATTAATCTATTTAACCATTCTAACATATACCAAGACTTATGGACATATTATATGTTCTAACTAATTTTTACATACTATAAGCAATTACAGTACGACAACATGTCTCTTCTTGAACCATAAAAAACTATGAATATACCAAGAAGAAGACAAGTTCGACCTCCTACTTTAGAAGTGGATAATAATGAAAAGTTCGAAGTGGAAGAAATTTTAGATTCAAAGCGGCACCAAAATAAATTAGAATATCTTGTCTATTAGTATGGATATGATATTACTGAATGTACATGGGAGCCAATAAAAAATGTTACAAATGTAGCAAAGGTGGTGGAGGCTTTTCATCAATGACATCTATCCAAATCAAGATGAAGAATAGTAAGTCTTTGCTATAAAAAAAACAAGATCTAAGGAAGATTGCATTCTACCTTTTATTTTTTTTTGTAGCTTTTGTATATTTGTGATGCTAAGGAGATGAAAAATCAACAACTAGCAAATTCAACTCAAGAGCTTTCATTTACAGACTTATCTCATGAGACATTGCAATTACCACAACCTTTAAGATGACAAAATCAAGATGAAGATCTTCAAGAATGACATGTCTTTTCTCAAATAGATGGCAAGATACAACATGTTTAGTATCACGACCTTAGAAGAGACTCCCAATATTTGGTGATTTTATTAGAAGTAGAAACTATTCATAACAATGTTTCAAATATTTTATTTGAAAGAAGTTATAAAGGCTTCAACAACGACCAAATAATAAGGTAGTCTTCTTGCCCAAGTATGGGATACTATCAATGGCCGAGAGGGCCTATCAACTACTTTGAAGAGAATAAAGATCAAAATATGTGGCAAATATAATTTATCACATTTTAGATTTCTTCAATATATGAAGACTACCCCTTATGAAACTTGTCCTTAGAAGGAGGAATAATATCATAGACATACACATATAAACCAATATTTATTTTTAAGATATAGATAAAATTAAATTAATTCCATAATATCTTCTATAGAAGTTTTTTAGAAGCTTCATAGGTATTGCTTTGACTTTATAGATATCTATAATTAATTTTTTAGGTTAGAAATATGGTCAACAAGTTAGCCATATGCCACACATATTGGTAGCTTAAAGAATAAGCTAACTATATGGCCCATACATAAAAAACTTGCCTTATAAGCTAAGGCATATGTCTTGCAAAATCAATACATATTAGAGGGCTTATAGAACATCACCATGTAGATTGTAGTTAGATAATACATATAGAGACAAGAGTGAACCCGTCTTCACTCTTGACAACTCCTTTCTTACTTTTGATCTAGATTTAAAAGTCTCTAGTTTCCTTGACTTTTGGCAATAGCCAATCCAGTTTCTTTTTAATATACTTACTACTTTATTGTCATTTTGTCACTTTTCTTTTAATATAGATTTTTTAAGTTTATGCATCTTTTTTTAATTCATGTCCTTGACATTAATACAAGTTTTTAGAAGATTATTTAAGACAAGTATATTTATATGTTTGCAAAGTTTGTAAGCAAAATATAATCAAGGCAATGAGAAATAAAATACTAAGGCAAAAGAAGTCCAAAAAGATTATAAGTTAAAGACAACAAAGTTGAGGGGTCATAACTTAATGTTTATGAAAGTTATGATTATGAAACTTAGAATATAGTTATTTTTTTAAGTCAAAAATCTATTCATTAAGTCTCAATATATTTTAAAGTTTGATTTAAGAGATATGTTTAAAAGAATATTTGGAAGTAGAATTGTAAAGAAAAAGTCGTAATCAAAAAATTAACTTATATGATTTTCTTATTATAAATGATTTAAGTCATTAATTACTTTGAAATATAGAATATAAAGAAAGAATAAAATATATAATTTATTTCAAAAAAATTCAAATTATTCTATTAATTTTATATTAAGTTATAGAAGTCCAAAATAATATATATTAGATTAGGTTCAAGTAAAAAATTGGATAATAACTTAGTACAAAACTAATGCAAATAAGCATTTGATTGATAACTTAGTACAAAAAAATGTAAAGAAGAAGATAGAAACTATTTAAGATACACATAAGCAACAAAGATCTCTACAACAAGAAGCTTTGTGCTTTCCTAGACCAAGAATAAACTTCTCAACAATATTGCTTTGTTTTTGTTTTTTAAAGTAATTATCTAAAATTAAGTAAATTAAATAATAATTTAAAATTAATTAAAAATAGAATAAAGATGAATCTTAATATCTAATTAAATTTTTTAAATTTTTTTAAATTTTAATAAAACTTCTTTAAAAAAAATTAAATTAAAAAAATTAAATTTATCAAATTTTGAATTTTTTTTGAATTTTTTTTTCTTTTAGAACTTTCAATAAAATTTAAGTTAAAATTTTAAAAATCTAAATAATTATAATTTTTTTTGATAAAGTAAAAAAAAAAAAAAAAAAAAAAAAAAAAAAAAAAACTTTATTTTAAAACTTTTCTAAAGTCTATAGATTTAATTTAGTTTGTTGATGCAAACTTTGAAATTCTATAAACATACAAAGTTCCTTAAGTTCTTCTATAAAATTTTTCAAAAGTTAGTGTTAAGTATAAAAATTCTATTGTTTTTGATGTTTGTTTTTAGCAGTTATTAGCATTGCCTATAATTAACATACATGCTCTCAAGAATTTCACATAGACATTCTTGTTATTTCCAATGAGAATTTTTACTTGTTGCCAATAAACTATGCGTGCTAATTCAAAGACTCTAAGAGCTCTACTATAACTTTAGCAAATATGATAGCATGGATTCAACTTCTTATAATTATAAAATTCTTTTCACAAATCTCATATTTTTTAAAGAATACAAAATATTTTAACGGCATTAGAATTTGAAGTTCTTTCAAATTAATTTACAATAAATAAAATTCTTTCAAGGTAATCAAAACACCATGTCTTGCAAACAATCTCACTTAATCTACTATACTTTCAATTGATAGCCTAGAGTACTAAGTTTTCATAATATGTCAAAACATATGAGAAAATATATTACTAAGATAAAAATTTAATGATGTAAATACAAATGAACTTATTATCTAATCAAAGATGATTTAAGAAAACTTACTACATGAAATAAGCCTCATTTTTGGGCTTTTATGGCATAAGTCTATGGTTTCATAACAAGAACTTGCTTATGCAAATATAATAACAACTAGCTTATCATCAAGATCTATTTGACTTAGAAATAGTAGTCTTATTATGTCATTTGTAACTATATGGTTGTGAGTCCTACCAATAGATTTTAACTAGTAGATTGATTAAAAATATAGTTTTAAATTATGTAGATATAAAAATATTAAGATTAAAAAATATGTATTTAAATATTTAATTTTTTATTATAATTTATAAGTTTTTATAAGTTGAAAAAGTCTTATTAGAGAAAATTCACTAAAATGGAGTTTTAGTAAGTCTTTGAGATAAATATCTTAGTTGATTTAGTACTTTTACTTATTATTAAATACTAATATTTATTTACTAAGATCAATATCTATATTAGTCTATTTTTTATATCTATTACTTATAAAAAAACCTATAATTTATAATTATTAATTAAAAATGGATAAAAAAAACTTCATAATATTTTAATTACTTATATAAAAAAATAAGATATTTGGTTGATCTAAATTAATTATACTACTATAAAAAAATCTTAAAATAGAAAAAATTATAACCAATTTATATTAGAATTATAAAGAAATTATAAAAATAATTAAAAATTATTTAGAATTTATTTAGAATAATTTATAAATTTTTAGATCAATTCTTAATACTTTGGTAAAATAGTTTTTATTATTTTGGGAGGCTATTATAAAAAAATGGAGCAAGATTTAGAGGCCAAATATCATTTTGGACCAATTGAATATTTTTAAATCTTGTTATGAAGTTAAAAATGTAAAAATATTGATTTTATTAGTAAAAAATAGGAAAATCAGTAGACAATATAATCCTTATAAGAAGGAAGATATAAAAGTTCCATATGAATTATAGCACCTTGGATGTAAGTAGAAGGATAAGAATAAGGCATTGTGGCCTCTCTAAGACACCATTTTATCCTATTTTTAAACCTTAGTGAAGCTCAAGTCTTTAATTTTTTAAGCAAGTGAAATTTAAAATAAAAATTATTTATTTAATTTATTAATTATATACTTTTTATCTTTGAACCTTCACAATTAATTCATAGTACATTAAATTTATATTTTTCTTATATCATTTAAAATATAATAAAATTTAATATCTATTTTTTTAATTTTTTTAATTTTTTTACTTTTTACTAGATAAAAATCTAGTAAATATATTATAAGTAATTTTATACTTTGTGATTTTTTAATTAAAATTCTTTTATTTTTTTTCATTATTTGTATAAATATTTTTTATTTTCTTCTTCTACTTTATATGACTAATTACAAACAGCTCTTAATTAAGGCCATCTTATAATTTGAATTAAATTATAAATTTTATCCTTACAATGGTAGTACTACCAATTTATGACAGCTATAAATTATCAACCTATAGTAGCACAATATCATTTGTCTATATATTAGTCAAACACATAATATCTAATAAAAGTTATTTATGCATCTAAATATTCTTTAAATAAATGATAACTTTATATTATGTTGATTTTTATATTTTATATTTAAAAAATAGATAGATAGATAGATAGATAGATAGATAGATAGATGGATAGATATATACATATCTTTATTGCTTCAAAGATTATTATTGTAATTATGCTGTAATAAAATTTTAATTAAAAAATTATATTTTTATGATTTTTAATAATAATTTTTTTTATATCTTATATACTTTGAAATAGTTTCTAAAACAATATAATTTAAATTAAAAATTTAACTTTATATATATATATATATATATATATATATATATATATATATTTAATTCTTTAGATTATAGATGTTAATAAAATCCATTCATTTCATATCACTAGTTTAAAATAAAAAAATAATTAAGAAAAAAATCTATTATTAAATATATTTTATTATTTGAGCCACTATTTTTATTATTTGTTCATTATTAGTTTTCATTTTTGCATCATAGAATACTCACTTTTTCGTTTTAAATATTAAATCTTAGATTCGTGTTTTATTTTTTAAGACATCTGAAGTATTGCACTAACACTTAATCTATATTAATTTTCTAAAAAGCTTTTGCAAAGTATGATAGGATTATATTATTTTTTGCATAATGTAAACAAAAACAGTAGTGCAAGAAATGGTGTTATATAGTAATATCTATGTATGTATATATATTCATATAAAAATATATACATATAAATATAAATATATATATATTAACATGTGTATGTTTATAATAGATTATGAATAAATTTGGTGATTGATTTTTGTCTAATTAGAAATTTTTCATATAAATTTTTATATAAATTACACAACAGAATGAAATTTTGTAGCAAAAAGATCCAAGTTAGATTGTATTCATATATTTGTCAAAGTATTTGCAAGTCTAATTTATTTTGAAGTTGGAATGATGCTAAAAGTAAATAGAACATAAAATTTCTGCTGTATCTTCATTAAGTCTATAATCAATATTCACCTTGAAAATGTTATTGCTTAAAGTTCAAAAAATATTGCATAAAACTTAAAGTCAAAGTTGATTCACTCTTAATTTTAAAAGCTTATTATTACAATGAACAAGCACAACCACCTTTGTTAAGATCTACCCACAGAATCTTAGTATGAAAAGAACTAAATAATATTGTTGACTAACATAATGTAACTTTATTTCACAATAGTCACATACATCAATGTTCAAACCACTATACAAACACAAGGTATGTAACACCAGAAAACCCGAAGTAACCACTACCAAAAATACATATTAATATGTATACATGTTTGCACGGAACAATACAACCCAAGCCAAGCAAGAGCATCACAGACCCCACCCAAATTCCTCCAAAGTACATTTTTATTTCCTTGGAATCGTGCCTTCAATGCGTTACAAAATCAACACCACTAAAAATTAATCCACGTGCGTCGTGGTGGGAAGTTCTGAATCCCACCCTCCCCTTCCTTGTGTGTCACGAGCTATTCTTCGAAAATTTAATACAAAATTGAATGGAGAAACTTTCTATTCAGTTGCACCTTCCTCATGGACATGAATAAAAAGGAAAAGTGTCATGTGGGCCCGGTAGCATGGGTCCCGTCCTCTCCTTCCCTGGAGAGTCCGGCTTCTGCTGCAGCCTTGCAATCCACGTGCAAATTTCGATGCGCCGGTTTCTATGTCGGATTATCAGTGGCGGGTCCCTTCAATTGCCAATTCTCTCCGGGGAGTGAGAATGAGAGACACACACTCATGCTTGTGCGATGCTTTCCATTCCTACTAGAATCACCGTGTGCTCACAGGTTGCAGCGACGTCCCTTCGGCTGCTGGTCGTAAGCTTCGTCCCGCCTCTCTTGACGCCGTGATTGCATGTGCAGTGCACGCCATTGTGATCGAGTTTGTGGAGTGGGATCACATCGCCGGCTCCCTAGGACCCGTGACGAGATACACCCAATTTTGGAGTGTTTGAGAGCTGCATTGGCTTGCGGGCGAACATCGGGGCGTTTTGTTGCTCTTAGTTTTGTTGGTAAAGTTCTGAGAGGTTGCGGACAGGGTTCGGTTGAGGGGTTGAGTTAGGCTGCGGATATTTACCTTGGGTTGAACTTGGAGAACGCAGTCGTGGTTTTGCAAGTGGAAGGGAAGGGGAGTCTGGAGGAGTGAATTGAAAGGTGATGGCAATCTTTTGATGAGGTTTGTTTGAGGGGTTTGAGTGCAAGGGCCGGGGACCTTTTCATGACGCGCTGCAGCGTGGGAAAGAAGGCGCAGGAGCTTCAGTGCAAGGCAGGGATATACTAGAATAAAAGGTAGCTACACATGTAGTGAATGAGTGAATCTTGGAAGAAGTGCGAGGAGGTTAGTGTGGAGGTTATGTGCCAGGAGCGATTGTAGCTTGTCCGTAGCGTGTTGATATTGACGAGAGAGAGAGAGAGAGAGAGAGAGAGAGAGATAGCGTTGATTTACAACGTACGTGCCACTCGATGGCGTGAGAGCCAGTGGCGATTGACTTCATTATCCTTGGATGGGTGAGTAAGGAGTTGGTGGTCGTTTTGGAGAAAGTTTAATTGAGCATGACGAGCGTGGTGACCGAGGTCGTTTCGTGAAGACCTTTAGCAGCCTGCCAGACGATCTTGAAAATGTGCAATCCTTGTCGAAGATACTACCCGGCCATCGAGGCTCCAGTTGTTTCACTCAACCTGGTGCGGTTATCTCTTTTCATTGTATTCTCGTGTGTGATGAAAGCTTTGATTCCGAATTTTACTTTTGCACCAGGAGCTGCGAGGTTTTAGAGATGCACAACCTTGAGATCACCATATCTAACTGTTTGATATAGTTTAGCTCCATACCCATATCCTCGTACACGGATGATCTTGACACCACTGCATATGCATTTGATTTGGGCAGCCAAAGATCAGTGCAATTGAACTACTCATGACTGAACTTTAGGGTGTGCCTGGACGCTAATCATGTTCTGTACTGATCAATGTACCAGCCACACAACACAACGAGCTGCCATGGTTAGAGTTCTGAGAAGCAACTTCATTTCACAAGGGCTGATTTTCTGATGTTTTTCTGTGCAGGTCTCAACCGGCCATCATGGGTGAACGATCACATAGCAGCAGGTGGACGTCAAGCAGATCTTCGAAACGAGGACAACTCTGGCGTGTCTATTAAAACATCTGTTAAGAAGGACATCGTTTATGATTGCCACTCGGCTAATTCTGTCTCATCGGGACTGTTCTGCTTCTGCAAGCTCTTCATATCATACTGTAAGTGCCAACGTTTTTTCATCGTAGTTTAGGGTATCAGCGATATTAATTGCTCTTTCTTTGAGTTACTAGCATTGCAGCAAAGTGTCAACACTTGCATTGGTATACGGCGATGACTCAGTGCTCATGTGTTTTGGATGTCAAGCAGAAGAGTTTTTTGAGTCGATTTGAATTAGACATTTCTCAGCAACGTACTTGGAAGGCGGGGTCCGAGTATGATGGTCACCAACAGGCATTGCGAAATATCCCAATAAGGGCGTCTTTGTTGAAAGGTGAAGCACAGACTACAAGTGTCCATCAAACCAATCTTTCAGGCAATAAACCCTTTCCGATTTTGCATCAGTACTCTTCTTCAAACCACAGTGCAGGATTTGGATCTCGAGAGCCCCTGTGCAGCGTAATGAAGAACAGTTATGGCGTCAAATTTAGATCCCTCCAAGTTAGTGAGAATCTGCCACACCAGCAAAATTTGCAACATCCAACCCATGATGCAAACATGGCGGCAGCTGATGCCCTTGCAACGTAAGGAACTTGGTCGCCTTGTTGCTGCTTTCTACTACTTACATCAAGACCATGTCAGTATACATTCCTTTTCTACCTTTGTCTCGTTGGGTACCAATACACAAAGTTATAGTGATCACTTTCTGACGTTCCAGAACACCTGCAACAAGAAGGCTTCCACTCGCAGCGCAGCTCACTATCTTCTACGCAGACATGGTCAATGTCTATGAGGATGTACCGTATGACAAGGTGAGCTATTATTTTTCCACTGCTCGGCTCTGCTTTCACAACGTTTCATAGGCCCTTACATTTTTTATGTACGAGATTGGCAAAAATTATTTTTATTTTTATTTTGATTGGATTGTACATTTTACTGATCAATAATTGCGATTGAATATGTCTTCTTCTTGCAGGCTCAAGCTATCATGCTTCTAGCTAGTAGAGAGAGTCACTCTAATTATTTGAACCCTCTCGTAAGTTATGGTGCTTCGGCACACCCTGGGGTTTGTAGCTTCGGTGCAATGAGCCAGCCCAGGCTCAGGACCAGCTCTCCTGCCCCATCGGCTTGTGCTGGGCGCCCACCACCAGGAGATATTCCCATTGCAATCCGGCGAACACCAACTCGAACAAGTGCGATCAGTTCCCTTGTTCTGTTTTCACAGTTTTTTGTTACAGGATTTGGGCTTTCAGAATTTAAATTGTTAAAGTGAATTGAGAGGTTTTATACTCATATTTTGACATTTTGTTTTATTCATGTAATGCAGTTGAACTCCCTCAAGCAAGAAAAGCATCTTTAGCTCGATTTCTGGAAAGGAGAAGAGATAGGTGTGAAAGTTATCATCACAGCAGCTGCTTAGATCAATTTAATCTTCAGTCTCGCAATATATTTCGTTGAAATCACCTCTAAGTCGTACACAATTTCTGACATTGCTGCTTTGCTTTGACATATTCTTAGAGCACGCACACGACCCTATGCACAGAGAAATGAAGCGTTAAGAAGAATCCGTGATGCATCGCCTAGCCCGTCCTTGAGCACTGGCAGACCACCAGCACGTCCGCTCTCTCCTCCAGCAACAGAAAATAAGAACGGTGAATCGTCAAATGCTAGTGGGGCTTCAACGACTGACAATGAAGCGAACTCTCCACCACCTATTCAACCAAGTCAAAGCATGTCAGAAGACAATCAAATGCCGAGGATTACGCAAACTCCCAATGTGTTGCCATCACCGATTGCAGTATTATCGGAATGCGAGGCTGTTGTCAGATGACCAGAAGAAATAGGTCAGGATTATACAAGAGACAAAGGCCAATTATTTTTTTGCTTTGTAGTTCCTTTGCACAGATGCTGTAAACATCAAACAGCACTATTCTGGTCTCTATTTTCTGTATGCTGGCCATCCAAAACGATCGCCGAGTGGGGATTTATGACGTGTTTCTGACCTGAAATTGTTAATGGTTAAGGTTGCTCCTGTGTAGTAATGAGTCATAGCTGCTGCCATGCTTGAGGTATGTCATTCTTACCGTGAAGAGACAAATTGCACTGAAATGAATACGCATTGGAGAGCACAAAAGAAACAGATGGATAAAACAACGTGAGAGATGTTCCTACAGTAAATCTGAGAACTGATGACAACTTGGTAATCGTGATTTTCAAATGCCCCCGATTCTCCAAACCATCTATTCGACCGACTAAATTAGGCCAAATTGCGATGCCATGCATGCTACCACGTGTCTTCCGCCTTTTTTATATCATTCACGTGGCCTTTTACGAAGCCCAACGTGCTGCTAGAACTCGGCGACCCTTGACGGCGCATGTGCTCAAACCACACCCTTCGACAGCTGGCAACGCATGCGACACGTGGCCCATGGTGTACACGTGATCATGGCGGGATCCGTTTATTATGACGTGGACAAACGTAGGGTGTGACAATCTCCCATTCTGAGTTCACACGCGGCAATTATCGCACTTGCCATGAAAGCTTGGTTGAAGGCGATGTCTTGTGGCGGTGTGGACACATTTGGAAGGTGCATGAAAAGTCTGATATCAATAATAATATTGAATAGTTATCGTCTTCCATGCAAATTTCCCTGACAAAGTTAAGTTGCATGCGTAATGCAGTGATGGAAAGTTTAAACGGAAACAAAGAATCAGCTGAATCACATCCTTTCTTTAATTTTAACTAACAGGGCTATTTTAACACTATGATCATGCAGTGAAGAATTGACTGAGACTCTCATCAGCCAAGATTATTACAGATATCCCAATGCATGAAAGTAAGCTTGAGATGGGTGATCAAGGAGCACAACAACCAGCGGCTTTCGAAGATGATGATGAGTTGCGGATTATAACTATAAATACTTTCTCGAATGCCATTAGAATGAGCAATTGATGTGGGCAGTAGCATCAAGTAATTTTAGCTCCTGCTGAAGACCATGGAAGCAACCTTAGTCATTCTTCGAATCAAAAGAGAAGTCATACAAGGCATTGCGTGAAGTTCTTAGTTTTGAAGACCATGGTCCAAGCAAGGCCTCTGAAGGCCTAGCCACACTGATGTATCCGACACAGCAGAATGACAGCCTCCTGGCACCCTTTGATACAAAGAAACAGTAAGTAATTGTGTCATAGGAATGAGTACAAAGCAGCGTGAATAGTGATGCGAAATTGCAGAATCCAAGTTTTGGTAGCAACCACCTGTGGTTCTTGCTGCTTGTGCCGAGTCATGTTTCCAGCACTGTGCTCAGTGTGACCGGTTCATTGTGGCATGGCAACGAAGCTTTGAGTTCTATTTCGAGGAGGGACAGCCGTGACATCGCTTCTGACACATGTTCTTTAATTTTTACGATCACTCGTCGCAAATTCTTCCTTGGTGTGAAGTGCTCCAGCAGCTGTGTCCGATGTGAACATGCCATGGTGTTCAATGCTGCAAACCATCTCGAGGCTCAACGAAGCGCGAATTAACGGGTGTTCCAGGGATTCTATTAGCCTAGCTGAAACAGATGGAATAGTCCTTTAGAATTAAATTTTTTGGATGCAAGATGGATTACAAGAAACTATCTATGCAGTGATGCACCGTTGTCCATGGCATGATCAGCCATGCTTTCACCAGCAAGCCTGCCCAGTGACTTCCCGCTCCGAGTTCGCTTGTTCGATTCGTTGTCCAATCTGAAGTCTCTCCTTTTCGATGTCCTATCACTCCTCTACTCGGCCACACCTTGGCTTGGGGGTGACTGCGGAGGTCTAGAATTACACGGAGAGTTCTGTTCATTGCCACTAGATGTGCCTGATTGATGCTCAAGACGACCAGGAGATGATCCATGGTCCATGCACCTAGAGACCGAAGGAGATGGTGAGGGCGACCATGTTGGTGGTTTCCCAATTGAAGGATCTGGAGAGTTGCCAAAAGGAGTTGCATCTCCTTCCTTGACGGGATCTTTCTTTACCCTGTCTTTTCTCTTCTCAAGAAATCGAGCCAATGAGGCTTTCCTTGCTTGGGGCAGCTCAACTGCTCATCGCACAGATCGCTAATTATGAAGACAAACTCAAATTGTCATCAAACGAAAATATGTATGAAATCAAGAAGCATCTGTTAAACAAAGAAACGGGCCAGAATTGTACCATTGGTTGTGGATGGTTGTCGGAGGTTTGAAAATACCATTCCAGGTAATACAGAACTCGGCGGCCCCGAAGCTGAAGTGGTTAGAGCTTGCGGAGCAGGTGGTCCTGGTGTAGAGAGAGGCACTGTGGTTGGAGCAGAAAATGTCCGTCCAGAAGCGACACTTCCAGCCTGGGGAGGGTCCATTAAGTTTGAAGACCACGTGCTTTCACTACCCGCAAAGAGCATGATAGCTTGAGCCTGCCAAAATAATATCCCACAAAGCTACTACATTACGCGTATGCAAAAATCGATTCCTGATAATATTCTTCTATAATTCCTTGGCTGGGTAAAAAGGTAATGAGAAAAAAGTCGCACCTTATCAACAGGCACATCATCGTAGAGGTTAACCATGCCGGCATAGAAAATGGTAAGCTGTGCCGTGCGAGGTTGCTTACAAGGTCCACCAGGTCTGTCACGGTTACATGTTACTTCATGATAGCAGAGCACAACTTGAACCTGAACTAGCATGGAGTAATAGAAGAATACTATGATTTTCCAATGAATACCTTGGTAGGTTTCCTGCTTGGAATGGATATTGAAAAGGTGGCTTCTTCCGAGCCACAGCAGCTCCACTCTCTACACTCCCCAGTCTATGTCCGCCAAATGGCATTGGGGACTCGAATCTGCCTTGGTTTGAAGACAGGTGCGGCTGCATCGCATGGTC